>NW_026020774.1:374708-463824 GCF_900185275.1 Solanum verrucosum
ACACCAAATCCATAATAGGAAGAAATTGTACCCAAATGTCATCCTACTCAACAAGGTGATAACTAGTACACACTCAAGGGCCCCATATTCTTCTAACCATCCGAGCCCTATCATCAATAAAAACACACCAAGTATGCAACCCATCCATACTAAGAGTCACATCAAGGCTTAACATGCCAAGTTTCACTAAGTCAACAAGAGTATTCCTAGGGGAACAAGGTAAGAGATATTCTTCACAAACCCCTTTTTTTTCTAACTTTAAACCACTAACCGGGGTAAAATCCGAAAAAGGTTCTATTAACTCATCCGGAGAACTCTAAGCCTCATAGCCTCATAAGGCATCATACAAGATAAGGTAGTACCGGAAATCAACATAACACTTACTCTCATATGAAATTACCACATACCGGTACCTTCATCCCAAAAATTCTTCCAAGTCAACCCTAGTAGCATCCTTTTCTAAGGCCGTCACTAGGATATCACTCAAGATCTCATATGAATCTACCAATTCGGGTCTAGATTGCTCCAATTCACTAAACCACATAAGTGAGAATTCAAGCAAACCTATCTCATAAACATCAAGGACACTCAATAACCTTACCATCTAAGCATATTATCCCGCATTGGGGTAAGCCTAAACTATCTCATTACACAACATGATTCTCAAACCAATGAGGATCTCACTCCTACCCTCTTTAAAGGAGCTTAATCACTCAACATCTCTAGGTACCACTTAAGAATCACTATTCGTCAAAATCCAACACATCATAAAACTCATAAGGACTAAGTTGAGTTATACTAATCACTCACATATGGCCATAACTAAACCCATGAATATTAAGGACGACACAAAAAAAAAATTCGCGATATTCTCTTTATCAAGTCACGAAAGACAAGTATTACTAAGATTACTCCTACAAGGTTCATCACCTTAGATAACTCCTTTATAAACTCTAGAGGATCTTCCTCTATCTTGGCCCATGGAATTTCCGCAATTCAATAAAACATAAAACACATACCGGAACCCTTAAGATCCACTATCACTCACTCTTTGAGACTTACGGGTAGACATCCTTTCTTGGTTAAACCTTAGAGGAACTTAGAGGAATTTTGACCAAGAAACCTTTCTCTTTTTCACTAAAGTTGGATTAAGACAACTCTAGACCATGTCAACCCTTATCACCACTTTTGGTGGGGTCTACCAACCAACTATGCCTAGTATTATCTAAGCACCCTACTTAAGTGACCATACTTAAGATCAATCTTAAAATACAACAACTAACCCTTTGAAGTTGGTCAACACTTATACTTCTTATTCTTCACCTTAACTAGATGGTACATGCAACCCTCAAAGTCAACTTCAAAACACAACATAATCCCGACCTAGGGCATATAATTTCTTTTCCCATCTCCACTCTCGGATAGGCTCCTTTGGGAATCAACAATTTGACCATATGGGTTCTACCATCAACTAAACATAACCTCACAATTACCTTGCTAGGTAGACACACTATCTCCCCCTTTGGAGTAAGCCTACACAAGTTCTTCTAACCAACACAAAGACAATTATGAAGCATTAATCACACAAAATACAACTTCATAATCTATTCCATCAAAGCTCACAAGTCACATAGCCATAATTGGCATTACAACCACTCGCTCCTTCTAGCAAGAACCCTTCAACTGGTCCAACTTTAAACACCATAAGACAAGGAATAAGAGAGAGAGCTTATAGATCTATGGCACGACTTAGAGAATGAAGAAGTGAAACATTTCCTAAAACGTCTCATAGCCTCCTACTCATAGTTGTGGTGCACAACACAATCATGAATCGGACTCTAATCAACGCGGTGTGTTGGACTCCGAGGATCTATCAACCTAGTGCTCTGATACCAAGTTTGTCACGACCCAAGCCTAGGGCCTAGACGTGACCGGCGAATGGGGAACCCGAAGGAACCCCAAACAAGCCTCATAGCGTATCATTACACATCCTTGGTCGCGGAAGCAATTAAAATGACCATAAGCAATAAGCATAATCAAAGGGGGAAATCGGGACTAAGGGAGCAAGAGAAAAAAAGAAGAAATGGTACATAAATACCATAGATGAGTCAAGCTCAAGCATAATACACAACTTGTCCAACACCACCTCTAAACATGAGTACTTAGCGGGGGCCAAGACAAACTACCGGGCTCACCCTCATAGTCAAAACATAACTAAAAAGAAAAGTCTTATACATAGCAAAAGATCATGAGCAACGTCCCCGGAATGGAGGACTCACCAATAACCTTGATAGGAAATCGTATTAGCCACGCGGAGGACGAGGGTCAAGCGGTGCTCCGGTCCCTACATGGTGACATCATGTAGGCATAGAGTATGCGTTAGTACGTTTGAATGTACTAAGTATGTGGGATGCAATGCAATGCAACAAGGGATGGACATCATAGGCAAAATGCATAATCGTACCCGATAGATAGCATATTAATGAGATGATATGTATAATGATGCTTATATAAAAATCATATTTAGTAGGGCATAGTATATGTGTAGTGAGTGACCATCAATATAGTATTTCCAAGGCCTACCACCCCCTTGGAGAGGCGAAAGAGGTACAAACCCCTCAATGTGGTTACCCGGGCCTACCACCCCCCGAGCTAGGGACCAAGGTACAAACCCCTCGATATGGTTATACGGGCCTACTACCCCCCGTACTAGGCAACCAAGGTACAAACCCCTCGATATGGTTATACGGGCCTACTACCCCCCGTACTAGGCAACCAAGGTACAAACCCCTTGATACGGTTACCCGGGCCTACAACCCCCCGAGCTAGGCTTGATCGACTCACACACTATATAGAGAAAATCATATACATGTATCCATTTCATCATCATTTCAATACTTATATAATCATCCGACTCATAGGACGTACATTGGACCTTCCATTTCATAAGAATTCTATAAATGGCATTTTATCAAACATATGGTGGGCTACTTGTTCATGTAAATAAAATCATGTATTTTAAGAGTACTAAGTCCAACCAATTTCAAAATCTATATAAAACAGCCCACCAACAACCTACATATATATATACATATATAACAACCTTCATAATTTGATCATGGAGGCATGAAAACCATAAACATCATATAATCATTCCTTTTCATGATAACATACAAGAATAGACCATAATAGGATGTGTAGTAATAATTCCATAATTCAAGAGTTCATAAATGATCATAAGGACCCATAAACTTGGAGTAAAATAGAGGATAAATGGTTGGGCTTGTGGAAAGGAAGGTTTCCACAATCAAACCCACATACCTCAACTTTGGAGAATTCTTGATGAAGATTGGAATGGAGAATTGCTTGAGATTGAATCTTGAATCCGGAATTAAAGCTTGGGATCCTTGAATTTGGTTGATGATCTTGGTGGAATTTTGGAGAGGGTTTAGAGAGAGTTTTTGGATGTTTGAGAAATGTTTTAGAGACTTGGAATGAACTAATGATATATAGGGAATATCATATGCCCTTTGGAAAAAAAATTGTCCAACACTTAGAAAAATTAATGGGGCGGGTGAACAGTGTTTCGGCTTACTGGAAATGGCACTTTTCTGCCGGCGAGGTTTTACGAAAATGGTTATAACTCCTTCATCCTAACTCGGAATGAGGCGAAACAAATTGCGTTGGAAAGCTAACTCACAAAGCTTTAATTTTGATAGTTTGAGCTCCTTCCAGTTCCTTGTGTGCTGAGAGATATGCCCCTTTAAAGTTGACTCTCAAAATCGCATTTTTTTGCGATTTTCGAAATTTGATACGGTTGTTCTAAAATTCGGGTTAGACCCATTTCCCACTCAATTTGACCCCCTGAATAAGAATATGAAGTCGAATTTCTGAAATGATGCACGGATTTTGAGATATATGGAAATTACAATTTTAGGTGTTTCCGAAGCACATTTTCGGGCATTTTTGGGGTCGTTTCATAATTGTTATTGTAGGAAACTCTATAAGAGGTAGGTGATCATCCCAACTTCTTTTGAAATCGATCAAACAAGCTCTTAACATGTCTTCTAAGGTTTGAATGGTACGCTCTGCCTGGCCATCAGTCTGTGGATTAAATGTTGTGCTGAGATTTACCTAAGTACCAAGACCTTTCTGAAACATTTTCCAAAAATGAAAGGTAAACTGTGGACCTCTATCTGAGATGATAGACAAAGGAACCCCATGCAACCTGACTATCTCATTAATGTAAAGCTTGGCGTAATCCTCCGCTTAATCAGTAGTCTTGACAGCCAAGAAGTGAATGGACTTAGTCACTATGTCTACTATTACCCAAATGGAATCATGCTATCTGCGAGTACGAGGCAAACATGTAATAGAGTCTATGTTTATCACTTCCCATTTCCAAGTAGGAATATTAATCTCTTGAGTCATACCTCCTGGTTTCTAATATTTTACCTTAACCTGTTGGCAATTAGGACACTTAGCCACAAAATCTGCTATATATTTCTTAATGTTGTTCCACCAAAAGACTTCCCATAGATCATGGTACATCTTAGTGGCACCTAGATGAATAGAATATCTTGAATTATGGGCCTCTGTAAGGATCTGCTTTCTTAACTTACCCATCTTAGAAATACATAAGCGACCCTGATAACGAAGCACACCATATCCTCCTTGGGAGAAAACCTCTACTATCTGCTGGTGAACTGCACCTTTCAAATGAAGCAATATAGGATTACTATGTTGGTTTTCCTTAACCTATGCTATCAATGAAGATTCAGATATATTATGAACTATCACTCCACTATCTAACGAGTCTGTAGGACCAACTCCTAAGCAAGAAATCCGGTGAACATATTTTTCTAACTTTTTCCTTTATTCCTCTGCATCTTCTACACTACCCATAGATAATTTGCTAAGAGCATCAACTACTACATTGTCCTTACCAGGAAGATAAAGTACATTCATATCATAGTCCTTGAGAAATTCAAGCCATCTCCTCTGACGAAGATTCAACTCTTTCTGGGTGAACACATACTGGAGGCTCTTATGATCTGTGAACACATCTACGTGAACACCATACAAGTAATGTCTCCAACTCTTTAGGGTAAATACTACAGCTGCAAGCTCGAGGTCATGAGTCGAGTAGTTCTTCTGATGAACCTTAAGTTGTTTTGAAACATAAGCTATGACCCTACCTCGCTGCATCAACACACAACCCAGGCCGATCATGGGTGGATCATAATAGATTACATAACCATCTGAACCATCTGGTAGAGTCAAAATCGGAGCTATAGTCAACTTAGTCTTCAATATATCAAAGCTTTTCTCACACTGATATGACCACTAAAACTTAACCTTTTTCTTAGTCAACTTAGTCAAGGGTGAAGCTATGGATGAAAATCCTTAAACCAATCTCTTGTAATAACAAGCCAAACCCAAGAAACTTCTGATATTTGTTAGAGAGGTGGGTATGGGCCATTGCTTTACTTCTTCTATTTTCTGAAAGTCCACTCGGATTCCTTCGCATGATACAACATGACCAATGAAAGTGACAGACTGTAACCAGAAATCATATTTGCTGAACAAAGCGAATAACTGGCGATCTTTGAGAGTTTGCAGAACAATCTTCAGATGAGTCACGTGTTCCTTCTCACTCCGAGAATAGATGAGGATATCATCAATGAAAAAAATAACGAATAAGTACAAATATTGTTTGAATACCACAAAATTTTCATGGCCATTTGTTAGTCTAAAAGACATAACTACAAATTCATAGTGACCATAACGAGTTATGAACGCTGTCTTAAGAATATCACTATCTCTGACTCTAAGTTGATGATAACTAGATCTGAGGTCTATCTTAGAAAAGCAACTAGCAACCTGAAGTTGGTCAAGCAAGTCATCAATTCTGGGGATGGGAAACTTATTCTTGATGGTGACCTGGTTCAACTAAAGATAGTCAATGCACATCATGAGAGAATCGTCTTTCTTTTTCACGAACAACACTGGTGCACCCCATTTTAACACCTCATATCTGAAAACTGACCAAAAAACATATTTTCAGAAGTTGCAGGTGCCAACGATGGGTGCCATGTACGGACCATAGGTGGGGTCCGTGGTTGGTCACCCCAACTCCACCCAGAAACCCCAGAAAACCCTGAATTAGGACCTACGGACCATAGGTGCGACCACAATTCGTAGTCCAGGTCCGAGGATTGTGATCCTCAAGACCTACTCCTATAAGCCAAACGACGTCTGCCAGGACGGACCGTCAGTTAGTCCACGGTCCGTCGGTTAAGCCCATCGTTGGCCTTGATAGCTTTTAAGTTGGGGTTGTTCTGGTCTTTTCCTTTATGCGTTGGGCACCTAAACTATGTTATTTATACCCTAAAATACATAGTTTTGGTCAGTTTAAGCCTAGTGATTTAATCAGAATCTTCCCTAATCGATCATTCTAAAAAAAATCACGAAAAACTTTAGCAACAGAAAAGAGAACGTCGACCAAGCCTTCTCTATGAACGCAAGAGGTTTCTTCAGTTCGAGCCCTAAAATTGAAAGATTTTTCCTTAAATTTTGTATCCAGGTATGTAGGATTTCACTAATGGATTCCTTTAATCCCCTAGGTCCCTACAATTTAGTCAAATTCTTGATTCCCTATGTATTATTTAGACCTAAGTTTTTAGAACTTTATATAATTGTTGTGATTTATGTGTTATGGTATTCTGAATCATATTTTCATGTTTTCATGACATTACTTCTCAGTTCCTTACATGAAACTCAGAACCCTAGTTGTGTAGATTTGTTAGTTAATGAATTGCACTAGCTAGGTCAGACAAACAAGCATACATGCCTCAGATTTTGAATGTTTCATTATCAGTACATTGTTGTTGCATTGTCAATTAGCATGTCAGAATATAAGCTATCCAGTGTAATTTAGTTATGTTATATCGTACACATTTCTAGTTGGGAGTATACTGAATACTGAGAGGACTAGGTGTCAACGTACATGTATAGTACCAGAACTATGTGCCCTCGTAGGTTTATAAGTACCCTCTGTGGGCAGCATTTTAGTGATCACGCTAGTCATGCCTTTATACCTCTGGCACGGTATATTGGGTCCTCTCAATGGGTCGTGTATATCAGACTCCACTTATTAGCTCATGTTGTTTTATGTCGGTAATTAGTACCTCCCATAGTTAGACTTTAGTGCAGATGACCGGATTTTCAGTTATATTTCACTATCCATCATCAGTATGTCATGTACTTTGTCACTACATTCATTTCATTTCATAACAGTATATTTCAGTATGTTAATATTATATCCTTGCTCAGTATAATTTGTTCATTTTATATGTTTGTTCAACTTTTATCCTATCCTGCATGATCAATAGATTCCAACTACTGACACATACGATGCGCTACATCCTTTCATTATGTAGGTTCATGTACTCATTATCTGAATCACGCACAAGTCGGTTCCCGATCTTTAGTTCAATCGTTTCAGTGGTGAGTCCTCATACTTCGAGGACAATAGACATGTTTTCTAGATTTAGTCTTTTTATTTTATTTTCAGTATTTGCTAGAGTTTGCTGGGGGCATCTGCTAGTAGCTTTAGTCAGTTAGAGGCTTATTTAGACCTAATTTAGACTCATCTTTAGATTTGAGTTTAATCTTTCAATTGTTATTTAACTCATAGTACTTTATTTATTCAGACCCATTTTGGGTAATCCCTACTTTGAGATATTTCTTGTTTTAAGCATTTGCATAGTATCTTTAAAATCAGTTATCTTGTAATATACTTATGATATGCCAACGCAGGGTTAGCTTTGCGTCACTTGTGATCCTATGTCCCGTGTTTACGTCAAGGGGGTAGCCTCGGGGCGTGAAAAACTTGGTATCAGAGCATTAACTTCAAGAGTCCTACGATGTCTAAACAACCATACTAAGTAGAGTTCGTTTCAAGTGTACCACATCTAATGAGAGTGAGGCAACAAAGTGTTTTAGGAAAAAAACTTCACTTTCTTGCTATTCTTATCGTGAGTTGGCATGATCTACCTTCTAACTCATCGTTATACGTGTTAGATCAAACGCAACTCCTCCATTCCCAGATTATGAGGTTTCAAATGTAGAGTTTCGGAATGCTAGCCAACTCTTCCCTCAAAGTTTAGCTAACCAGAACAATCATAAGGCCCTAGTTCCTACTAGTACCAATCATAGGTCAACATCAACCAGTGTTCGAGATTTCATTCACATGAATCCGCTAGAGTTTCTAGGGTTGCAGGTTCGTGAAGACACACATAATTTCATTGATGAGGTTAAAAAGATATTTGGAGCGATGGAAGTAACTAGGAATGATAGGATAGAGTTGACATCCTACCAGCTTAAGGATGTGGCTCACATTTGGTTTACCCAATGGAAAGAAAACAGGGGCACGGATGCAGCTCCTGTGACTTTGTAATGCTTTACTAGAGCCTTTCCGGATAGGTTCTTTCCAAGAGAATTGAGGGAGGCTAAGGCCCAGGAATTCATGAATTTTAGACAAGGTACAATGTCAGTCCAAGAGTAAGAACTCAAGTTCATCCAATTCTCCAGGTATGCTCCACATATTGTTGTTGATTCGAGGGCACAATTGACTAAGTTTCTATATGGAGTGTCCAAATTAGTGAAGACAGAGTGTAGGAATGCTATGTTATTAGAGGATATGAATATCTCTAGGCTCATGACTCATGCTAAGCAGTTTAAGGGAAATAAGCTTAGCGAAATGGCAAAAGACAACTAAAAGGCTAGAACAGGCAAGTATGAGTACTCTCAGCAGAAATTGGGTGGTGGAAATCGCTCACAGTTTTAGCAGAAATCTTAACCCCCAGGACCTTCAACAACTAGTACTCCATTCACTAGGTTTTGACAGGATCAGAAGGGCAGGGCATCAGGCTATCTGTCCCAGGAGAGTTCTTCAAGTAGTAGGACTTTCCCAACTTGTCCAAAGTGTGGTAAGAACCATCCAGGCGAGTGTCTTGCAGGTAATGAATGGTGCTTTGGGTGTGGTCAGTCTAGCAATTGGTTGAGGGATTGCCCATCTACCAAGTAGGGGAAAAAAGGTAACAATAATAGGTCTCATTCCATAGTTTCAGCAGCACGAGCAGGTCGCCCGACTCAGCAGGGTGCTTTATCTGGTACAAGTGGCAGTAAGTGCCAGAACATGTTGTATGCTCTCCATGCTTGCCAAGATCAAGAAGATTCTCCCAATGTTGTGATGGGTACGTTATGAATCTTTCACTTAGATGTATATGCATTGTTAGATCCATAGACTACTCTTTCCTTTATAACTTCATTTATAACGGTCAACTTCGGTGTCAGTCCAGAAACTCTTTCAGAACCCTACTCAGTTTCTACTCCAGTTGGTGACCCAGTTATAACTGACGGGTATACAAAAATTGCCCTATCACAGTCACTCATAACGTCAACTCAGCATATCTTGTAGAGTTAGTAATGTTAGACTTTGATAACATTCTAGGCATGGATTTGTTACATTCTAGTTATGCCTTAGTCGATCGTAGAACTAGAATCATTCAATTTTAGTTTCGAAATGAACCAATCATAGAATGGAAGGGTAGTACCTCTTTGACTGTAGGTTGATTCATTTCTTGCCTTAAGGCCAGAAAGATGATTTCCAAGTGGTATATCTATCATTCCGGGTTAAGGATTCAAACTCCGAAACCCCAACTATTGAGTTAAATCTAGTAGTAAAGGAGTTTTTAGAAGTGTTTCCAGAATGGCTCCAGCTGAGCTTCACGAATTGAAAGAATAGTTGAAAGACCTCCTAGATAAGGATTTCATCAAAAATAGTATTTCCCTATGGGGTGCACCAGTGTTGTTCATGAAAAAGAAATACCGTTCTCTCAGGATTTGCATTGACTATCATCAGTTGAACAAGGTCACCATAAAAAATAAGTAACCTATCCCTAGGATTGAAGACTTGTTCGACCAACTTTAGGGTGCTAGTTGCTTTTCTAATATAGACCTTAGATCTGGTTATCATCAACTTAGAGTCAGAGATAGTGATATTCTGAAGACAGCCTTTAGAATTAGGTATGGTCACTATGAATTTGTAATTATGTCTTTTGGACTAACAAATGCTCATGCAGCTTTCATGGAGTTAATGAACAAGGTGTTCAAACAGTATTTGGACTCATTCGTTATTGTCTTCAATGATGATATCCTCATCTATTCTTGGAGTAATGAGGAACATGCGAGTTATCTGAGGGTTGTTCTGCAAACTCTTAAAGATCACTAGTTATTCGCTAAGTTCAAAAAATGCTAATTCTGGTTACAGTCTGTCGCTTTGCTTGGTAATGTGGTAGCTAGAGAAGCAATCCAAGTAGATTTTTAGAAAATAGAAGCAGTGAAATGGCCCAGACCCACCTCTCCAGTAGGTATCAAAAAATTCTTGGGCTTGGCTGGTTAATATACGAGATTTGTTGAAGGATTTTCATAAATAGCTTCACCCTTGACTAAGTTGACTAAAAAAAGTTTAAGTATCAGTGGTCAGATCAGTGAGATGAAAGCTTTGATAAATTGACGACTAAGTTGACTACAACTCCGATTTTGACTCTACCGATGGTTCAGATGGTTATGTAATCTATTGTGATCCATCCACGGTTGGCCTGGGTTGTGTATTGATGCAGCGAGGTAAGGTCATAGCATATACTTATAGACAATTTAAGGTTCATGAGAAAAACTACCCTACTCATCACCTCAAGCTTGGAGATGTAGTATTTGCCCTAAATATTTGGAGACATTACTTGTATCGTGTTCAAGTAGATGTGTTCATAGATCATAAGAGCCTCCAGTATGTGTTCACCCATAAAGAGTTGAATCTTCACCAGAGGAGATGGCTAGAAATTCTCAAGGATTATGATATGAATGTGCTTTATCATCCCGGTAAGGCTAATGTAGTGGCTGATGCTCTTAGCATATTTTTTATGGGTATTGTAGCAAATGTTGAGGAAAAAAGGAAAGAATTAGAAAAAGATGTTCGCCGGCTTGCTCTCTTAGGAGTTGGTCTTACCGACTAGTCGGATGGTAAAGTCATAGTTCAGAATAGATCTGAATCTTCATTGGTAGCGGAGGTTAAGGAAAAACAAGATGGTGATCCTATATTGCTTAATTTGAAAGGTGCAGTTCACCAACAAAAGGTAGAGATTTTATCTTAAGGAAGATTGGTGTGCTTCGTTATCAAGGTCGCTTATGTGTTCCTAAGGTGGGTGAGTTGAGGCAGAAGATCCTTATAGAGGCCCATAATTCTAGATATTCTATTCATCCAGGTGCCACTAAGATGTATCGTGATCTGCGGGAAGTCATTTGGTGGAACGACATGAAGAGAGATATAGCAGATTTTGTGGCTAAGTGTCCTAATTGTCAATTGGTTAAGGTAGAACATCAGAAACCAGGAGGTATGACTCAGAATATTAACATTCCTACATGAACTTCATTACAAGTGTAGCTTGTACTCGTAGACAACATGATTCCATTTGGGTAATAGTAGACAGAGTAACTAAGTCCGCTCACTTCTTGGCCATCAAGACTTTATATTCAATTGAGGATTACACAAAGCTTTACATTAATGAGATAGTCAGGTTGCATGGGGTTCCTTTGTCTATCATCTTAGATATTGATCCACAATTACCTCTCATTTCTGGAAATCATTTCAGAAAGGTCTTGATACCCAGGTAAATCTCAGTACAACATTTCATCCACAAACATATGGTCAGGCAGATCATACCATTCAGACCTTAGAGGACATGTTGAGAGCTTGTGTGATCGATTTCAAGGGAAGTTAGGATGATCACCTACCTCTTATATAGTTCGCCTAGAATAACAGTTACTATTCCAATATTCAGATGGCCCCTTATAAGTCACCATATCGGCGTAGATGCAAATCTTCGATTGATTGGTTTGAAGTACATGAAGCAGTATTGATGGGCCAGATTTGGTTCATGAAGCTATGGAAAAAGTTCATCTCATTAGAGGTAGACTACAGACAGGCCAAATTCATTAGAAGTCCTATGCAGACGTAAGGAGAATGGACTTAGAGTTTGAGATCAATAATTGGGTCTTCCTGAAAGTGTCACCTATGAAGGGGGTGATGAAATTTGGTAAGAAAGGGAAGCTCAGTCCAAGATATCTAGGTCCTTACAAAATCCTGAAAAGGGCTGGAAATGTGGCATATAAGTTAGAATTGCCAGCACAACTTGAAGCAATCCATTTGTCTTTCACATTTCCTTATTACAGAAGTCTGTGGGTGATCCAACATCTATAGTACCATTAGAGAGTGTGGCTGTGAATGGCAATTTCACCTATGAAGATGATCCAGTAGAAATCCTCGGTCATCAGGTTCGTAGGTTGAGAAAAAAAGAAGTCGTTTCAGTGAAGGTTTGTAGAGGAGTCTGTCCGTAGAGGGAGCTACTTAGGAAGTAGAAGCAGCCATGAAGAGTAAGTATCCTCATCTCTTTCCTTCAAATTCTGTGTCAGCTTGAGGTAGTAGTTCCTCTCCAGTCTCGTAGTTACTCATGTGTAATTTCAGTCTTAGTATAATGTTCCTTCAATTGTTCTTGCATTTTCAGTGTATTTGCATGTTCTTGGAAATGAGTTCCATTAAATATCAGTTTCTAGTACTTAGTGGTAGGGATTTCAACTCCTTCTCTCTATATTCACCTAGCTTAGACTTCATTCAAGGACGAATGTTCCCAAGAGGGAAATAATGTAACACACCGTATCCGTAAACAGATCAACTGACATATTTTTAGAACTTGCAGGTGCCACCTATGAATTGTAGGCAGGGTCTGTGGTTATTCACCCCAACTCCACCCAAAATCATTCCAAAAAACACCGACCCACGGCGAGGACCTACGGACTGTAGGTGGGACCACGGTCCTTCGTCTAGGCCCGTGGATCGTCGTCTTCAGGACCCACTCCTAGACGCCAAACAATGCCTGCTAGGACGGACCATCAGTCAATCCACTGTCCGTCGGTCAGGCCCATTGTTGGCCCAGGAAACTTTTAAGTCAGGGTCGTTTTGGTCTTTTCCCTTATGTTTTGGGTACCTAAACTATGTAGTTTTGGTCAGTTTAATCCTAGAAACTTAATTAGAACCTTCACATATTGATCATTCTTCAAAAATCACCAAAACCTTGAATAAAAGAAATGAGAGAGTCGACCAAGCCCTCTCAAAGAAAGCAGTAGATTTCTTTAGTTCCATCCCCAAAATTGAAAGATTTCTCTATGAATTTTGTCACCAGGTATGTGGTCTTTCACTAGTGGATTCCATTCTTCCACTAGGTCCCTAGAATTCAGTCAGATTTTTGATTCTATATGTATTGTTTAGACCTAGGGTTTCTAGAAATTTAGATAATTGTTGCCATTTAGTTTTTATGGTATTCCGAATCATATTATCATGTTTTCACGACATTACTGCTCAATTCCTTACATGAAACTCAGAACTGTACTTGTGTAGATTCGTTAGTTCATGAATTGCACTAGCTAGGTCAGACATACAAACATACATGCCCCAGATTTTCAATGTTTCATTATCAGTACATAGTTGTTGCATTCTTAGTTAGCATGTCTGAATATTGAGCTATCCAGTATAATTCAATTATGTTATATCATACACATTTCTAGTTGGGAGTAGACTTAACACTGAGCGGACTAGGGTTCAACGTACCCGTATAGTCCCACAACTATGTGCCCTCGTAGGTTTATAAGTCCCCTTAATGGGCCCTATTTTTGTGATTATGCCAGTCATGCCTTTATACCTCTGGCAGGGTATATTGGGTCCTATTGATGGGGAATATACATCGGACTCCACATTTTAGGTCACGTTGTTTTATGTCAGTTTTTAGTAGCTCCCATAGTCAAACTTTAGTTCAGTTGATATCAGTATATTTCAATATTACCAGCATGTTCATATTATAATATTGCTCAGTATGTTGTGTTCAATTTATATGTTTGTTCAACTTTTATCCTATTGTGCATGCTTAGTACATTCCAAGTACTGACACATGCTCTACGCTACATCCTTTCATGATGTAGGTTTAGGTACTCAACATCTCAATCTGACATAGTTCAGTTCCCGATCTTCAGTTCAGCAGTATCATTGGTGAGTCTGCATACTTCGAGGACAATATACATGTTTTCTAAATTTAGTCTTTTCATTTCAGTTTCAGTATATGCTAGAGTTAGGTAGAGACATGTCCCAACAACTTTAGTCAGTTACAAGCTTATTTTGACATAGTTTAGATTTGAGTCTTTCAGTTGTTATTGAACTCTTAGTACTTTATTTATTTAGACCACTTATGGGTATTCCCCACTTTGAGATATTTCTTGATTTAAGCTTCCGTATATGTAAATCTCTGGATTCTAGTAGGCTATACAAAGCCTAAGTGTGAGAGGGATAGCTAGCCATGGAAGAGGACAAGGGCCTAAAATATCTTGGGAAGGGAGAAGGAAAACATTTTTCCCTTGGTCCACACGAGGATGGACAGTGCCATCGCAAAAGTGGCTCAGCGATTAGCAAAGTAAGCGATCATCGCCTAGTGGGCAACCTCTCCCTGTCATAGCTACTGGAAAATTGGGCGAGCCATGTCGGGGCTCACCGGTTGGGTTGGCGCATCGTAAAAGGGGCTCCCCCATTACCAAGTAGACTGAATTCTTGGGGTGAGATGTTGGAAATTGAGACGGACGAAGGGTCCACTTGGCGAGCCTCAACGTGCAACAGCCCTGAAGGTAAGTAAGGTCTATAATGGCATTTCCTATTTTTCCTAGTTTGAAACTATGTTTTTCTACTCCTTATATAGTGAATTATATAAGCTTTCCACACTCAAAATTCCACCAAATTAAGTCATTCTCTCTAGAATCATAAAGAATGTCCCAAAGTTCATGTTCCCCAAATTATTTCTATCTCTAGAACTTCAGGAAGAAGAAGAAGGAAGTTGGAGCTAGGGTTTCTTCTCAAATTCGTTGGAGTTCTTCACTAAGGTATGATAGTCTTTCATCCATGGATAGTAATCATCTATGGAGTCGTTCCAAATTCAATTTCAAATTTAGTGTTTTCCCCAAAAGTTTGGGTTTTACTTCAATGTCATGGGTTCCTTTCAAAAACGTTTCTAATGATTGATTTATGATGGATTATGATTGAATTGATGATTTATTGTTGACTTATGATGAAATATCCAAAGAACCCATGAAATCCCCATATTCCTCAATTGTGCACTTATGATGTGGGTTTGTTGATGATAGAAGAATGACATGAGAGCATGCAAGTAGTGATGGAGTTACTTGAAATTAAGATTATATCAACGACTAATGTAGCAGTCCTAGATATGTTGATGCAACATAATCCATAATTATGCATGATTATGAGAATGATGAATATGCTTAAAGAACACTTTGAGAGTAAAGTGATTATAATTATGATCTAATTTTTATGTTGTTGAAAGACTATCCTCATATACACCCTTATGAATGGCTATGAATGAGGTGTCCATGACTACTATAATATTTTCGTGTTGATTGAAAGGCTATTCTCATGAAAACATAATGAACATGATGTGGAAGGTTTTCTCACAATATGACGATTCTAAGGTTGAAAGGCTATTCTCACCTCTTGAATCTATGAGCTATGTTATGAATTGAATTGGATTGAGTGTTAAGGCATCCATCCATAAATATGAAGTTAAGTTAAGACTTAATATGATTTCAAAGTGAATTATGCTTAGCACAAAGTGAGATGAAAGATTTCAAGCCAGTTGAGTTTAGCTTTCCAAATGGGTTCCTTGTACGTCAGTTATTTTTGGGTTCCCAAAACATGTATCTAATGAGGTGGAAACCTTTTACCACAGTTTAGTCCAGGTTTCTAGTAGCAATCTCCTTATCCTATAACTATGTCCCCCATTGGTCTTTAGCTAGTGGATCCACATAAAAGCAAAAAAACCATTGTCTTACCTTAGGCAAGTAGGAAAACCCTTTTCGGTATGGGTTACACCGGATTCCATGTTAAGCTCACATGGTCTTTATCAATTAAGGATTTGTAACACCTTGTAGTTTAGTAAGGTCAACTACAGCTTTACGTGAGGGTTCTATAGTTTTATGTGAGGGTTCTATAGTTTTATGTGAGGGTTAGAATCATAAATATGACTTCCCATACATAGAATGAAGGGTTTTGTGCAGGACCCTAAAACGACCCCCTAAAAACTACCCAAAATTGTCCACCCATAGTTGGGGACCCACGGGCAGTAGGTGAATCCACGCCTCGTGGGAAGGGGTTGTGGGTCAAGACCCCAAGTTACGACTTGAAGGCCACCACCCATGGAGCACCAGCATGCCCTATGGACCCACCCATGGTCCGTGGGCATGCTCTCGTGGGTGAGGCTGCCTTGGTCCTTGAATGGGTCAAGTTGGGGAATTAAGGGATGGTTTCATAATCAGTTAGGGGTTAAGTGGTGTCATTTTATTAGTAATTAGACAACCTATATAAAATTAATAGACCCCTAAATACATTGATCCTTAACATTAATTTCAACTAATAAAAAGAACCCAATTCCCTCCAAGAAATTCTCTCTCTAGAAAGTGAAGAAGAAAAAGAAGAAGAAGGGTCAAGCTAGGTCAAATTACTCCAATATTCCAAGATTTTTTAGGGATTTGTGATCTAGGTATGTTAACTTATTCATCCATGGATTCTTCCATCCATGGAGTCCTCTAGAAATCCCCCAATTCTAGTTAGGGTTCCTTCCTATATTGTGGGTATTGTTGTTTGTTGATCGAATTGAGTGAATATTGGTTGTTTTTGGTTTAATAAGTATTGAATTGTTATATTATGATGAAATTACATGTTTCCATGGTTAACCGTAGTCTAATTTATGAAATTGAATAATGTGGGTTTATGTCTTGTGAGGGGAAATTGATGCATTTATAGATGATCTTCTAGAATTGATAATATGTATAGTAATTGTTCAAGAACAGAAGCATGCACACATGAATTGAATTAGAATAAAGCATATGTGATATATCATGACTAGTAACGATAGACATTGAGTCTTTATGATGAGAAATGAGTAGAATTGCTTAAGAATAAAACATGTGACTAGTATGTCTTCTGATCAAGATTGGTATGATGATTGTAAGAAGTAAAGCTTGAGATTAGGGCTTGTAGATATGAATGTTGATCACTAGGCCCTTGAGAGTGAAACCAATTTGATGAATTATGCATGTTAAGGCCTTAAGAGTGAGCCTTACCTAAAAATGGTAGACTATTAGATAAAATGATTGTGAAAGGACTTTACTCACCTAATCTACCTCATGAATGCTTGAATACATAAAGTGATAGGATCACATGAGCTATGATTATATCCATGTCTACTGTAGCCATTATGTGTTGATTTTATATGAGCTTTGACCTTGAAAGGGACAAAATATGATAATATGCATGTTTTATGAAGATTATGTACATGCTTATGAACACTTTGAGAGTAAAGTGATTATGATTATGATCTAGTTGTTGTGTTGTTGGATGATATCCTCATATGCACACCTATTTATGAATATGATATGATGTGAAGGATTTCCTCACAATATAATGATTCTAAGGTAGAAAGGATATTCTCACCTACTGAATGTAGGAGCTATAGTATGATTTATGTTTGATTGAGTGTCAAGATATTCTTCCATAAATATGAACTTAAGTCAAGACTTATATGAACTCAATGTAATTATGCTTATCTCCGAGTGGATATGAATATGGGATGGAAGCTTCTATGCTAGTTGAGTCCGGGATCCCAAAAATATGCATCTCATGAGATGGAAACATTTTACCTTATTTGAGTTCAGGTTTCTAGTAGCAATCTCCCTATCCCATAACTATGTGCCCACATAGGTTACTTAGCTATTGGATCCACTTATGCTAAGTGTATTGTTCTACCTTAGGCGAGTAGACCAACCCCTTTTCGATGTGGGGTAGACACCGGATTCCATGTTATGCTCACATGGTCTATGTCAGTTAAGTCTAATTTTCCCAAAACTAGAATATTCTTATGAATTATGAATTAAAGTTACTCAAGAAGCTTAACTTAGCATGTGTGGGATTATGGGATTTTATTCATGCACTACACAAAGGTGCTTTGACGGTAGTTATGATATGTTCCTTTATATGTTATGATGATCTATATTTATGACTTATGCTTATCATATGTGGTTAGTTTGGATTGTAGCTTGAAAGGCCCTTCCAATGCTTGTGTGACTAAATGTGGATATTCCCTTGTCTTTTATGATGAGTTTAATATGAGATTAAAGAGATTATCAATATGCATGATTACCTAGAGTGGTACTTAGTATGGGTGAGGTTATGGGACCTTGTCCATATATTGCATACGTATGACTTGAGGTTGCCTAGGTAGTGTTCCCCATATATGATGCATGTTTAGATTGGATTGTTGCTATGGATGTCTTCCATGATATGATTGACTAAAGGTGATAATTCCCTTGTCTATATGTAGTAAGCTAAGTATGAGACCAAAGGTTGGTAAGTATAATTATGATGACCTAAGAGAAATACTTAGTGTGAATAGGGTTATGAGTTCTTATTCATACATTGCACAAGTATGCTTTGAGGCAACTTATTGTATGGTTCTTTTATGATATGAAGCTCTAAGTAGTGACCATTATATAGTTATCTGATACCTTCTATGTGTATGTATTATGCCTTATAAATGCTTGCATTATGTCTATGTTGGAGATTATGCTATAATTATGTTATTGTCTCTTATGCTTATGTTTCATGTTGAGTAATCATTATGATATGCTCTCATGATATTATGCTAGCTAAAATATTGAGTACATTTTTGTTAGTTGTACTAACACATACTCTTGCCTACATTCTTATAAAATGTAGGGTTTGGCGGTATTGAGTTCCTTTCTTGATGATAGGTTTCTAGAAGAGAAAAGGAGTTGAAGATTGGTGAGTCCTAATAGCATCGAGGATAAAGCCACCATTTCCTTTATTTCTTTCCTTTATGTTTAAACTAATGTATGGGTTGCAACCCAAAGTTTATTCATGTTGAGTTTAGATGGTTTGAGACAGTTTTGTAGACTTCCACTTATTTTTATAAAGACTTCGATTGTATGGAAAATGTTTTAAAACTTTATGTATCATTTATGATATCTTATGTTATGATATTCAAATAGGCTAGTATGAGACCCCTTCGTGGTTGAGTATGACTTGTTACATCTAGGGGGTACCCTTGGGTCGTGACAAACGTATTCCCACCATGATGAAACATGAACAAGAACATGAATTATAACTATGGTCATTCAAGAAGCTTTAGTTAGCATGGGTAGGATTATCTGATCTTATCCATGCATTGGACAAGTATTCTTTGAGGGTATTTTTGGCATGTTTCCACTATGTTATGATTATATATATGTTGAATATGCTTATGACTTGTGTTTCTACATTAAAGTTCATGATGATTCTTTAACTTGGTAAAATGCATGCTTTTCAACTAAAATGTCCTTTTTAGCATATCTTAACTATTTTTATTCATCGCTATCATACTTAGTGTAGTTTTGTACTAACCCATATTTTCTACATTTTTCAATAAGTGTAGAGTCCGGTTCTTGAGGTGATCTCCCTTCTAGGTCAAGTTTGGATCGACTATTCTCCTTGGTTTCCGTGAGTCCTCATGGTTCGAGGATGAAATATGTTTTTCTAGTCTCTTTTCTTATATTTCAAATTGTTAACTATGTCGTATGGGTTGTGTCCCTTTTCATTTGAATCAAAGATTGTAATAGATGGCTAATTGAGAGAAGTCTAGACTTTCACTTTGCTTATATGAAAAATTTCGAAAGACTCTAAATGTGTTTTTCTATTTATTATTCTATACTTATGTTACGTTACGCTAATGTGCTTACATGGTACCTTTAAGGGTTCTATGTGCCTTGTTACATCTAGGAGGTACCCTTGGGTCATGACAAACTTGGTAATCAGAGCACAAGGTTTAGAAGGATTCTAGGATGATGTCTCATACACCACGTATAGTAGGGTCTTTTTCATAAGTGTGAAGCACGCCACCTTTATGAATGAGAGGCTACATCATGATTAGTAAACTACACTTCTTTCATTACTATTAAGTCGTGCGATAGAGTTTAACTCTATAAATCCTTTCTTCTAACCCTTCTTCGATGGACTACAAAATATGACTACTCGAAGGGCAGTTTCAAGAATGATTGAGGAAGACAATGTGAATGAGGGAGATCCTCCTCAAGTTTCTCAAGATCCAATTAATCCTACGGCTATGTCGGATGGGGAGGTTAGGCTGACTTTCCAAATGTTGGCCCATGCCATGACGACTCAAGCTCATGTCATGACAACTCAAGCTCAAGACATGACGACCCAAGATAATAGAGAAGTAATTGCTCCCATGAACCCAAATGTGAATTTTGCGGCTTCTAGAGTGAGGGATTTTGTAAGAATGAACCCTACAGAATTTCAAGGCTCCAAATTGGAAGAGGATCCTCAAGAATTTGTGGATGAGGTGTACACAGTGCTTGATATCGTGGAGGTGACTATGATAGAAAAAGCTGAGTTGGCCGCTTACCAATTGAAAGGTGTTGCTCATGTATGGTATAAGCAATGGAATAGTTATAGTCCAGTAGGAGCGGGTCCCATTGAGTGGGAAGTGTTTAAGTTAGCTTTTCTTTATAGGTTCTTTCCCCAAGAGTTGAGGGAAGCTAAGATGGAAGAGTTCATTAACCTTCGTCAATGAGGTATTAGTGTTCAAGAATATTCCCAAAGTTTACTCAGTTGTCCAAGTATGCTCTAGCTATGGTTGCAGATTCAAGGGATATAATGAGTAGGTATTTGATGGGTGTGTCCAAATTGGTATTGAAGGAATGTCGTACGAAAATGATCCATAATAATATAGATATCTCACGTCATATGGTGTATGCTCAACAAATGGAGGATGAGAAACGTCAAGAAAAGAATAGGGAGGTAATATGGGCTAGAATCGGTGATGGGAATTTTTCCAATGCTAGGTTCGATGGACAAGGTCAACCAAGATTTAGACAAAGGTTCTCCAACCAAGACACCTCTAGTGCCCCAATGGCCATCAAAGAAAGGGTTTCCAACTCTAAGCCTCAAGGAGGAAATGGTGGCAAATCTTCTATGTATAAACCTACTTGTGCTAAGTGTGGCAAGAAACATGATGGTAAGTGCCTAGTTGGCACGGATGGTTTCTATGGTTGTGGGAAGAGTGGTCATAGGGTGAGAGATTGTCCAATGCTTAATGTTTAAGGAAGAGAGGGAAAACAAGCTCCTCCTAGTAGTTCAAACTACGATGCTCCCAAGAAAAATTGCTTGTATGCTCTTTAAACCTGAGGTGACCAAGGGAGCTCCCCGGATGTGGTGACCGGTATGTTAAAAGTCTTTCTTATTGATGTGTATGACTTGTTGGATCTCGGTGCTACTTTGTCCTTTGTGACACCTTATGTGGCCATGAAATTTGATACACTCCCCTAAGTGTTATTAGAGCCCTTTTCGATTTCTATCCCGGTTGGTGATTCTGTGGTGGCTAAGATTGTTTGTAGAAGATGTTCCATTTGCTTATCCCATAGGGTTACTTTGGTGGATTAGGTGGTGTTAGACATGTTAGACTTTGATATGATATTGGGTATGGATTGGTTGCATGCATCTTATGCCTCTATTGATTGTAGGACTCTAGTGGTTAGATTGCAATTTCCAAATGAACCTATCTTAGAATGGAAGGGTGGACATTCTATGCCTAGAGGCCAATTTGTCTCGTCTTAAATATAGGGAAATGACATCCAAAGGGTGTATTTACCATCTTGTTAGGGTGAGGGATGTTGAGTCTGAAACCTCTTCTCTAGAGTCGGTCTCGGTAGTTAATCGATTTTGGTATTGATCTTTTATCAAAAATGCAATGTATCTATATTCCTCCTTATTGAATGGCTCCGACCGAGTTAAAGGAGTTGAAATAGCAACTAAAGGATTTGCTAGACAAGGGCTTTATTCAACCGAGTATCTCTCCATGGGGTGCTCTAATGTTTTTTGTTAGAAAGAAGGATGGGTCTCTTAGAATGTGCATTGATTATCGTCAATTGAATAAAGTGACCATCAATAACAAGTATCCCCTTTCTCGAATTGATGACTTGTTCGACCAACTTCAAGGGGCTAGTTATTTCTCCAAGATTGATCTTCGTTCGGGTTATCACCAATTGAGGGTGAGAGGGGTTGATATTCACTAGACAGCTTTCCGAACAAGATATGGTCACTATGAGTTCTTAATAATGTCCTTTGGTTTGACTAACTCTTTAATGGCATTCATGGACTTAATAAATAGAATTTTCTGACAATATCTTGACATGTTTGTGATAGTGTTTATTGATTATATTTTGAACTATTCAAGGAGTGAGGAAGAGCATAATGACCATTTGACGGTGGTATTGCAAGTTCTTAAGGACCAACAACTATTTGCAAAGTTTAGTAAATGTGAATTTTGGCTAAGGTCCGTAGCATTCCTTGATCACATTTGTCAAGCAAGGGTATTGAGGTAGATCCGAAGAAGACGGATGCGGTCAAGAGTTGGCCTAGAACTCTCACTCCTCCCGACAATAGAAGCTTTGTGGGTTTGGCTGGTTACTATATGAGGCTTGTCGAAGGGTTTTCCTCCATTGCTTCCCTGTTGACGGCTTTGACTCAAAGAAGGCTAAGTTTATGTGGTCGAATGTTTTTGAGAAAAGTTTCCAAGATTTGAAATATAGACTTACTTTCACTCTGTTGTTGACCTTGTCGGAGGGTACAAATGGTTTTGTTGTGTATTGTGATGCCTCTAGAGTGGGGTTGGAATGTATGCTTATGCAAAATGGTAAGGTGATTGCCTATGCTTCAAGGTAACATAAAGTACACAAGAAGAATTATCCTACCCATGAACTTGAGTTAGCAGTGGTTGAGTTCACTTTAAAGATATGGAGGCATTACCTATATGGGGTCAATTTTGATGTATCTACCAATCACAAGAGCTTGCAATATGTGTTTAGTCAAGAGGACTTGAATCTTCGTCAACTAAGGTGGTTAGAATTATCGAAGGATTATGACATGAGTTTCCTTTATCACCCTGACAAAGCTAATGTGGTAGCGGATGCTCTTAATAGGTTGTCCATGGATAGTGTGGCATATGTAGAGGAGGAAAAGAAATAATTGGTTCTTGATGTGCATAGGCTGGCCTCGTTAGGTGGTCAACTAGTGGATTCCACTAATGGTGGTGTCATGGTCCATAATGGGTCGAATCATCCTTTGTAATAGATGTGAAGTCTAAGCAAGTCCTTGATCCAATATTAGTAGAATTGAAAGAGTCGGTACCCAAAAAGTTTGTTGAGCCTTTCTCCTAAAGAGGAGATGGGGTACTTAGGTACCAGGGTCGGTTATGTGTTCCGGATGTTTATCGTTTGAGAGAGAAAATTTTAGAAGAAGCTCATAGTTCTCGGTATTCTATTCATCCGGGAGCCACTAATATGTACCGTGATCTATGGGAAGTCTATTGGTAGAATGGTATGAAGAAGGATATAGCAAGTTTTGTAGCCAAGTATCCGAATTGTCAACTAGTTAAGGATGAGCATCAAATGCTGGGAGGCTTATCCCAAGACATTGATATTCCTACTTGGAAGTGGGAAGAAGTTAATATGGACTTTATTGTGGGTTTGCCTTGCACTCGAAAGCAACACAATTCTATTTGGGTCATTATAGATAGCATGATGAAATCAACCCACTTTATTTCCGTCAAGGTCTCTTTTTTGGCGGAGGACTATGCCAAGTTATATATAAAAGACACTACAATATTTTAGGCCTATGGCCACACTAAATCTGAACAACGCTTGTGAAGTGTTGCCTAAAATGTTTTTGGGTACGCTTTTAAAGAGTAGCCAATGTTTTTAACTTTTGAGTTCGATAATATTGGCAATACTTGTAAAGCGTACTCTTTAATGGTATAGACTACACTTTATAAGTGTTGTTATATTATGATATAATTGGCAACAATTATTTATATATATTGCCACACTTTTAAAGTGTGTTATTTTTATAATTTAAAAAACAGCACATTACAAGTGTAGCCTTAATGTTTTCACAAAAATATAATATTCCCTCCAACATTTTGAAGTATCACTCCAATTTTTATTTGGCAAAACAAATATGTCATAAAACATAAAACCTTTCAATCCTTAGGTTTTTGCCCTATATCTGAAAACTTTTATAATTTCTTGAAGAACAAAATTTGCTCCAAATATGAAATTTTCCCCAACTTTTAGGTCTTTGATCCAAATCTGAAACTTTTCAAGGGCTCACAAATTAACAGGTATTTCTTCATCAAAACATAGACTAAAGATTTTTCGCAAAGCAAAATGAAGATTGTTTGAAAATTTTGTTCATTTTGATATGACTACGCTTTTTGCTGCAAATCTGAAAATTTGCTCATAATCTCTCGTCTATTTGTTCTAATCAGCTTGAAGAACAAGATTTGCTGCAAATCGGATTTCTTTTCTCCTGTTCTAGTCTAGCTGATGAACATGATAAAAGAAATTGCTTCCCTTCAGAAGATGGCGTCTTAAAAGCTTCATAACATTGAAAGAATTTTGTTGGAATAGGGTTTATCTTGTAAAAATTTAATCTTTAAAAGGCTAAATTTATGGCATCTGGGTTTATTTTTCTGATATTCTTGTGTTGTTGAGATAATTTTTTGTTGATTTTTGGGAGTGTAGCTCATTTTTGTACTACTCACATCAGTTAATTTTTTGCCCCATTTTTCTCTTTTAAATTTGTTAGTTTCCCTTAAACCCACTTCACTCAAAAATTAAAGAAGAAACATTAGAGTAAAAATTTAATCCTTAAAACTGTAAATTTATGGCATTTTTGTACTACCCACATTAGTTAATTCATTACCCCATTTTTCTCCTTTATATTTGTTAGTTTCCCTTAAACCCACTGCACTCAAATATTACAGAAGAAACAATAGACTATAAAAGGATAGCAAAAACAACAAAGAACTATATAGTTCGATGAAGTAGAAAATTTAACAGTCAATATCTTAGCCGAGTCCAAGTTAACTTTCAACAACTCAACAATAATTGGTATGCACGTGTCCTGATTTCATTTGATTATTTCAGTTTCTGGATCAGTTGTAGGGTTAATGCTATTTCTAAGAAGTGAGAATCCACAACATTAACTCTTAAATTCTCATCAACACCTGAATCTTCTACTTGGGTGTATCAATTTCTATGAAAATTTAGTTTTTTCAGGGTTTAAAAGCCCTAAGGTGAATGACCCATTTTTTGGTAATGTTTTCAATGTTTGAGTGTTAAAGGTGTTGTCTTTGTACTACTATTTTTCTCTAATTATAGATTATGTTATTGTGTTTCAACGAATGTTTTAAATATTTGAATAAAAGATCTTTCTTGATGCATGTAGAACTTTAATTTTTAGGTTGGGATTGTGGTGTAGTTGAATTGGAATGAGCTTAATTGGATCAGACTGTTTGAACTTCTTTAAAATGTTGTTTACAACCTGAACCTGCTTCTTGATAGCATTTGTTAATCTCAATTAGTTCAATTAATTTCCTTTATAACTAAGGATATATTTATCGCAATTAGTTCATTGCTTAAAACAAGTCCTATGTTGTTTCAACACTTCAACACTTTGTCAATTTTGCTTCAGCTAGAACTGTCCTTGACATCTCATCCAGCTTCATCGAATCTGTGGTAGGTAGTCTTTGAACATTTCTTCAAGTTTCAACATTTATTGAAATTTCTCTACCTTCTCACCCATTTGTAACAGTGTGTGTGAGGGAGAGGGTTATTATCTATGTGTATTTCTTCGGTTACACTCGTTTCTATTTCTACTAAGTTAAATTACGAAGAAGATAGCGCAACTTCATGCTTTCTATTAGTAAAACTTCATTATATGTACCACACTAGACATGCACATGCGAATTTCTAATTCAATATTCATCCACTTTGTCATTTCTACTACTGCTATTCTCTCCCTTTTGATAAATTCTCAGGTGGGGCATAATAAATATGATCTTGAATCTCATGTAGCCTTTCCCTTGCTGTTGTAATTTGGTTGTCGAATCTACATATTCCTCGATGTTGAAGTAGCTTTAGTGGTTCTTTGCATAATTTTAATCTAGTCCAAAGTCTAAACATGGTGTGTCCCCCGAACTGGCTGATGATAGCGATGTTCTACAATCACCATGAATTTCTCATCCTCACTTAAATGTTGAGGAACCTGAAAGGCTTTATTCTCAATATTTCTATATGGATTGGGGAGTTATATGGGAAGTGTTTTTCCTTGAATTGAGTTGTAATATGACCATATTGTGAAATCCATGCCTAGTTACATAATGCCCACTCTATTTTGCTCCAAATATGCCCATTAGTCCAATTAAATACTCTTCTGGTCGATTTCATATAAGTTAGGATTAGAGTATCAATTAATTGCTGGAAATCACCACTCTCACTTTCATTTATTGGTTGGCCACCTTTTCTATTCTCAAATGATAAAGGAGAGTTGAAGTTTCCACATATGCACCAAGGGGTAGTTCGGTTAGCACACAACCTCATCAAACCATTCCATAGGTCCCTTCTCTCTTCCAGGTTATAACTTCAATATACTATAGTTATATCACACTTAAAGTTTATTCTTCGGTCAATCATTGTACAATGGATGCACTTGCCATGTGTTACCTAAGCAGTAGCTTCCACCTCAGTTGTCTTCCAAATCAACCATATTCTCCCACTTTTTGCATGTGTGTAGTTATATGCATACGCTGATCCTTTAGATACTTTATTTAAACTGGCAAGGAACTTTGGTTCCTTAACTTTGGTCTCCACTAATCCTGCAAAGAAAATTCGATGTTTCTCTAAGTATTTTCCCATTTCCCTCTATTTGAAAGGTTGTTTCATGTCCCTCACATTCCAAAATATTAAATTCATTAATAAGTAGGGGGTACCCTCCCATCTGGAGGTCTTCTTATTTCTTTAGTTAGATAACACTTGAACTAATTTAAGTAAAGTAAAGTAGAATGAGCTACAAATAAGGAAATTGAAAATGTTTTGAGCATTCATTTAACTAAAGTATATAACTGATTAGTTTCCTATGTAAATTGTACAAATAGAATTTGATGATGAGTAATTAAATTCACTCACAAAACTTTAACTTTTAATCAACTAAATTCCATTTGTTTACTTTCTTTCCTAGTTGTGCCTATCCAATTAATTTTACTTATTCTTCCTTAGAAGTATAATGTCATACCCCAACCCGAGGTATGACGGACAATTACCATATGAACACATGCTTTGCAAGTGACCTATGATGAGAAAGTGAACTACTAAGCAGATCGATTTACTAATGAGAAGCTACATAAACAACACATGTCTACTAGCTGAACCGATACATGTGACAACTAAAACTATGAATACAGATGATAACTTTACAATATCTACAAAGCCTCTACTGGAATCCATGATTGTACGACTATGAATATATGCATAGTAAAGACTCGACAAAGCGTCGAATCAACCTGGAGCTCACCAACAACCACTGATTATCATGTTCTTCTATTGGAGAGCTCTACTAGTTGAGTACATGTACCTGTAGCATGAAATACAGTGTCCCCAATAAGGGACGTCAGTACGAAAGAATGTACTGAATATGTAAGGCATAATACAACCATACGTAAAATGAGAGCTCAAGTGAAACCAAATACAAATAGATAAGGATTTGAGAACACCTTTGCTTATAATTGAGGAATCATGTATGTTACATTGTTTTTTTTATTTTTTGTGTGTTATAATATTTATCAGACATATGATACAAAATGACCAGTGGTAGAAGAGGATGATCCATGCTAGGCATTTTAACCCCTGTGATGTTGTCCTTATAATTTGACAAATTGGCATTAGCCCATGCTAGGCTTTCGCCCCTGAGCTGCCACCCTTTTGTACCAATTTGGATCGGCCCATGCTAGTTTTTTGCCCCTGAGCTGCCACCGTCTATACCAATTGGGATCGACCCATGCTAGGAATTTTCCCCTGGGATGCCACCCGTAATTATACAGATTGCTTCACTAAGATTCTTTGTTCTTTGAGATTGTTGGTTCGATGTTCTTAACTCTTTCGAGATTGTTCTTTGGATAATCATAACTCATTTGAGATTGTTTTTTCGACGATCAATATCTCTTTTGAGATTGATGTTTTGGTGGTCATAATCATTGTTGAGATTCAGAACTATTGACCAGTACTAGAAGACTTATAAATATGGACTTACGATAATAACAACGACATTAGAAGAAAATGTGACACCAACATAATACTTAGGAGCTTATATGACTCAATAAGCATTTGACATCTCAAATTGATGCACATCCCGAGAAGACATTTAACATTCAGCCAAGATATTTGAACTCTATATGATAGTCAAATATTCACTAACTAATATCAAATACAAGGTTTTCATGAACGTGGAACCAAAGGGGAACGTGGGCATATTTAACTTAAGGACGGATATATATTCCAAGTAAGTACATATAAAATGTACAATAGAGCAAGTAGGGATCTTGTGAGGTAACATTAAAGTCAAACACACTGGGAGTAATAACCAATAAAGGGAAGAAATGAACATGTGAAAAGATGACATATATGATGGAATAGACAATTGAAGCAAGTTGATATGGGCAGATTGTAAATCCAACATATAAACATATGTACCATGTGTAATATAGGATCATTTTGATTGATATAAGGGGAATACGTGCTAAGGGTACTTTAACGATGAAACAAGCTTAAACCTTGCATGCTAATACTTGGTAGAGTAAGCACATACATTTAGTAAAAAAAAAAACTAATATTAGATTAATCACATTAATGCTCTAGGGAGTAGGAATTGCACCTACGGATGAGTCACTACCAAGGGCACTTAGAAAGCTTACTTTGTAATACAAGTATTGGATTCATGACAAAGAAATAGGAAATCGAATAGCCTTACCTTCCTTGCTATACAATTCAAAAGGTATGACTTAAGCTCCTTCTCTTCAAATTACTAATCTACAATAAAATAAGTTGTAAGACTAGTATTAGTAGCTAATCAATCAATTTGAGCTACTTGATCTCACAAAATTAGGAACCAAGCAGTAAACATGCAATTTATCTATCAAATGTTTTCTTTCCTTCCCTTTCCCTTTCATCAAGTTTATATATTGTACAACCTTCGTATCAGATCCTCCCCAAAACTCCCTGCAATATTCAAGTCCTTTAACGTCTCCATAACTTCCCATGGTTGTTCCAACATGCACTAACAACCAGAACATCCTCCCCAATAATACACCATGTAGAAGGAACATTTACATCTCACCTACAAATACCAAATTTCGTAATTAACTCAAGAACAAGAGGGAGAAAATTGCAGTAGCGTACCTTGCTGGACAGAACTACCACTTGCTAAGACGGGTTATTCAAGGTAAAGGTTGTCCTCCTAAACTTGTCTTAAATTATACCTTTCAATAGCTTGAACTCCCTAATATTCAAGAACCCTAATGGTATTTAATGGTTGTTGTATGAAGCCAAGAGAAAGAAGAGAGAAATTTCTTGAAATCAGATTTTTTGTCAAAGTAAAATTGGTTAGAAAAAGCTTATATCAATCCCTTTAAAAGGGACCTGCTTTGGATATCTTTCTCACTCATTTTGGGCCATAATTTATCAAGTAGGTGATCCACCTACTTGGACTTTCCACTTGGGACTTTTTGGACTTAAGAATATTGGTCCTTGGTTGTCCATTTTACCCTTATTTTTCTAATCAACTTGGGCCAGACTAATGCAAGTATGTGGTAGTGTACTTGGCCCAATAACATGGTCAAAAGGGTCTTAGAAGGTGATGCACCTACTTGGTTCTTTGGGCTGGTCAATAAGTCTAACTAGGTGATGCACCTACTTGTCACCTATTAGCTTAGTTATGTCAAGCAAGCACCTTAATATTTTATTCCATTTCTAGACCTGAATACCTTTAACTTAACTTTAAACTTATATCCACTATGTCACTTTAAACTTTAGACTCAAATACCACCTTATGATCTCAAGTTTAAATACTTCGATCGATGTCAACTTAATTGGGTAGCATTAAAATCCACGGATAGTTCATTTTAAACCTATTCTATTGTCAGTAGTCGCATAGGAGACCGAGTCCATAACTATACCACAAGGCAATTTATAAGCGTCATATATATAGATCTAGTACACGTAGAATACGAAAACCCAAGGTGAGGGAGACAAGTACCATATGAACACATGGTTTACAAGTTACCTATGATGAGAAAGTGAACTACTACGCAAAGAGATTTACTAATTAGAAGCTACATAAAAAACGTATGTCGACTAGCTGAACGGATACATGTGACAAGTAAAACTATGAATATAGATGATAGCTTTACAATGTCTACAAAGCCTCTACTGAAATCCATGAATGTACGACTATGAATATACGCATAGTAAAGACTAGAAAAATCCCCGATTCAACCTAAAGCTCACCAACAACCGTTGAATATCATGTTCTTCTATTGGGAAGATCTACTAGTTGAGTATCTGTACCTGCAGCATGAAATGCAGCGTCCCCAATAAGGAACGTTAGTACGACAAAATGTACTAAATATGTAAGGCATAATACAACCATATGGAAAATGAGAGCTGAAGTGAACCCAAATAGAATTAGATAAGGATTTGAGACCACCTTAGCTTATACTTGTGTAATCATGTATGTTACATTCTTTTCTTTAATTTTCTTTGTGTTATAATATTTATAAGACATATGATACAAATATGCAGCTGATCTGTGGTAGAAGAGGATGACCTATGCTAGGCGTTTTAACCACTGGGATGCTATCCTCATATTTCCACAAATTGGCATCGGCCCATGCTAGGAGTTCGCCCCTGAGCTGCCACCCTTCTATATCAATTGGGATAGACCCATGCTAGGCATTAGCCCTTGGGCTGCCACCCGTAATTATACAGATTGCTTCACTTAGATTCTTTGATCTATGAGATTGTTGTTTTGATGTTCTTAACTCTTTTGAGATTTTTGTTTTGGTGGTTATAATCATTGTTGAGATTTGGAACTATGGACAAGTAGTAGAAGACATATGAATATGGACTTATAATAATAACAATGACATGGGAAGCAAATGTGACACCCACGTAATACTTAGGAGCTTATATGACTTAGTAAGCATTTTAACATCTCAAATTGAAGCACATAAAGTGAAGACATTTAACATTCAGCCAAGAGATTTGAACTCTATATGATAATCAAATACTCACTAACTAATATCAAATACAACGTGTTCGTGAACGTGGAATCAAGGGGGAACATGGGTAGAATCAACTTTAAGGACGGATACATACTGCAAGTAAGTACATATAAAATGTACAATAGAGCAAGTAGGGATCTTATGAGGTAACATTGAAGTCTAGCACACTGGGAGTAATAACCAATAAAGGGAACATATGAACATGTGAAAGGATGACATATGTACTGGAATAGACAATTGAAGCAAGTTGATATGGGCAGATTGTTTTTTCAACAAATAAACATATGTACCATGTGGAATCTAGGATTATTTTGATATATATAAGTGGAATATGTGTCAAGGGTACTTTAACGATGAAACAAGTTTAAACCTTGCATGCTAATACTTGGTAGAGTGAGCACGTAAACTTAGTCAAAAAAACTCATATTAGAGTACTCACTTTAATGCTCTAGGGATTAGGAACTGCAAGTATGGATCAGTCACTACCAAGGGCACATAGAAAGCTTACTTTGTAATACAACTATTTGATTCATGCCAAAGAATTAGGAAATCGAATAGCCCTACATACCTTGCTATACAATTCAAAAAGTATGACTTAAGCTTCTTTTCTTCGGATTACTAATCTACAATAAAATAAGTTGTAACACTAGTATTAGTACCTAATCAATCAGTTTGAGCTACTTGATCTCACCAAAATAATAACCAAGCAGTAAGCATGCAATTGACTAGCCAGTTTTTGTTTCCTTCCCTTTCCCTTTAATCGCGTTTATATATTGTACAACCTTCGTATCAGGTCCTCCCCAAAACTCCCTGCTATATTTAAATTCTTTAACGTTTCTATAACTTCCCGGCACATCCAATCACATCCCTTATTATACATATATAAAACAATCCCTAAACATAATTATGTAACAGAAGCAATATGAATCATGGTTTCTGATCATCAGCACTTGAAGAGCCAATATTACTTTTAAAGTGCTCAAACAAGCTCATAACTGAAATTAAAGGGTACTCCTCTCCATGGCTGTTCCAAAGCCTTGGAGCATATGCTTGGGTGTGCAAAATTCATAAAAGACTTGGTGACCAAAGAGTGGGTTGTTAGTTTTGAGAATGATGAAAGGTTGCTACATTGCAATGTTGTTGCTACTAGATCACTTGTGCAAAAGAAATAGGATACTGGAGCTTGCACTATCCCTTGCACCATTGAGGTTATACACTTTGCGAAAGCATTGTGTGATTTAGGTGCCAGTATTAATTTGATGTCATTGTCCATTTATAAGAAGTTGGGTTTAGGGGCTCAAAAACTGACCATGATGTGTCTACTTATAGTTGAACGAACTGTGAAAAGACCTATTGGAGTAATCTAAGATGTTCTTGTGAAAGTGGAGTCATTCATCTTTACAGCAGAACTTGTGAGACTCGATTGTGAGGTTGATTTTGAGGTCCCCATCATCTTAAGGAGACCATTCCTTGCTACTGTGCTTGCCTTAGTTGATATGGAGAGAGGGTTGATGAAGTTCTGAGTGAAGAATGAGGAGGTTACTTTTAACATTTATAGGTGTATGAAGCAGGAAAGTCATCTGAAAGTTGTTTTGGTTGTAAATCATATTGTGGAGCAGGATTTTGAAGTGTCTATTGAAGAGAGGTTGGGTGTTGATACACTAGTAGCGGTAATGATGAATTTTGACATTAATGGTATTGAAGACTATGATGAGTTAGCTGCCACACTTGATAGGTTCGAATTCCGTTCCAAGCCAAAAAAATTGGAGTTAGATATGAATAATCATGATTCACCGCATGCAAAACTGTATGTAGATGAGCTTCCAAAATTGGAACATAAGGCTCTACCATCCCACTTGAGGTATGTTTTCTTGGGAAAGGATAGCACTTTGACGGTAATCATTGCTGCTGATTTGAGTGTGTAGCAAGTTGAGGACATGGTTTATGTATTAAAGAGGTTCAAAAGGGCTATTGGGTGGACTATTGCGAACATTATTGGGATCTTTCCGGGAATTTTTTCTCACAAAATCCAACTCATGGTTGACGCAAAGCCTAGTATTGAGCACCAACGGAGATTGAATCCCCCAATGCAAGAGGTTGTGAAAAAGGAGATCATTAAATGGTTCGATGCTGGAGTCATTTATCCCATTGTTGATAGTAGTTTGGTGTTTCCTGTTTAGTGTGTGCCCAAGAAAGGGTGAATCACCATGGTTCCAAACGCTAAGAATGAGCTTATTTTAATAAGTTCGGTGATTGGTTTGAGAGTGTGCATCGACTAGCGCAAACTAAACGTACGAACAGAGATGGATCACTTCCCAATGCCGTTCATGGATCACATGTTGGATCGTCTCGCTGGTAAGGTTGGTACTGTTTTCTAAATGGGTATTTGGGGTACAATCAAATCTCCATAGCTTCGAAAGACCAAGAGAAGACCACTTTCTGGTAAAGGTTGGTATTATTTTCATTAGTATTGGCTAGATAGAGAATAGGGTCCGTGTCTAAAAAGTTTCCAGAAAAATATTAAAAGAAAGTCCTAATGGTTGATACGTGTACAGGGACGAAAGGCAAAATCAGTAGGAAATTGGTGTGCAGAGGTCTACGGACCCCATCCGCGGTCCGTGGATTGACCAACGGACCGTCAATGGGGTCTGTAGATCCCAGGTAAGTTCTCTAATTTTTCTAAGTGTTAGAGTGACCTACGGCCCATAGGTCGATCCACAGACCGACGACGGGGTCTCGTGGGGCTTACCTAGGGTTTCTGCCTGATCAGACCCGGAACCCTTATAAATTAAAAAACCTTTCATTTTAAATATCCCCAACTTCCATATTCCCTCTTAACTGTTTCTAAACTTCCCTATACCCATTTTCTTCGTATAATAACCCACAAAATCATCCCTCACTAATCTCCAAATCAATTTCCATCTCCCATATCTCCCTTTTGTGTCCCAAAAATCATTTCCCTTCTCCCTTTTCTTCCCTAATCGATTTCACAATTCGGGTTTGGTGTCGAAAGCCTAGCAAAGGTACAAGGAGTTCATTGCACTAACACACTCACCCACTTCGATTACTTGTTAGGTAAACGATTTCACCTTAACTTTGAATTTTTTGTTCATTGTTTAAATCATGAAGCACGAAGTTGGATCTTGACCTTGGGTTGTTAATATTTTAGTTGAATGTTAAATTGTAGTTAGAAACACCCTTGGAATGATAGTATGTGAGTGTCTTGTAAATTAAAACCACATAAATAAGTTAATATGTCTAAATTGGAAGTTTTGACTTAGGGTTGTTCAATAGTTTTATGCAAATGTGCCTAGAATTGACTATTCACAACCCTAAGGATGATTAACTACCAAAATATATGTTGAAATGCCTGTTTAGTCTTAGTTTAATGGATTGTTTGTCGAAATGATTGTCTGAACAATAGTTGTAAAGTGATGCCTGTCACAAAACTGACCTATGACTTCAACCCACGGACCGTAGGTCACCTTAAGACTATAGGTTGAGGTCCGTCGACTAGTGGCACACACAAAATTACTCAAGTGTTGAACCACACTCTCTACTACGGTCCGTCATTTCATCGACGGACAGTTCTTCACATCTGTGGTTCCAACATAAGAGACCCAACTTTGGGTACTCTAACCTAAGAAGGGGACCCGTGTGCCATCTTTCCATCGACGAATCGTATGTACCCACAGTGGGTCAGCAGTTCAGCTACTGCCTGCTTTTTTTTGTGTTGGTCCGAATCTTGTTCTAAAATTATTCCATCATCTCAATATTTCGTTTTAATACTCACAAAACCTTCCACAGGTACCATGGCCCCCAAACAAGGTTCGACCTACAATAGAGGGGGAAAGTCTAAATCACTATGCCCCTCATTTCGGCTGATCGATGAGAACACGGATGAAGAGTAAATTCCCCCTCTCACCAGGACCAGGACCTCCCCCACTGCTCCCCGCACTACTTGAAGCAGAGCCTAGGAGGTGATCTCTGATGAGGTCAGTGCCCCTCAGCCAAAAGAGAGGGCCACACCGATCGGATCACAGGTTGGCTTAGAGTCACCATTTGCCTCCAGCTTTAGCGGCAACACCGCCCCTTCTTCTGAGGCAGATAGCATGAGAGATATTCTAGTGCCCACAGTTCTGAGACTGCACCGGTTGCTACGGTGCAAAACAAGTGTTGCGTGTAAGACCAATACTAGATTAACACCGATGGTCACATGCTGAATAAGCATTAGAAAATGGCCAGACTAGTAATTGAGGACCGCCGGGTTCTCATAGGTAGCTTTCACACCGCAACAGTCATTAATGAGCTCTTCTGGAGGAACATATGTGAGTGGATGGCACGGAGCCTAGGGACCTATAACAAATGTTGCCACTGTCGAGAATTCAATCAACAAATGGCCAAGCCCGTAGCTTAGCCTCAACTTCAAGCCACACTACTGCGGGGTTTCACAGTCGACATCTCTAAGGCCATGATCCACTGATTAATCTATGGCCCATCCCACACTTTGCCAATTAATACAACTGAGTATGACTACATAATGGGCATCATTCAAAGTGGGGTTGTTCAGCAGGATGTCGAGCAAAGGGAGAACTATTGAAATGGTTAGCAAGCCACAGTGTTGATGACGGGAAGCGTGCTGAATGGGTTTGTACTCTTAGCCTGGGTATCAAGAAGGCTACACTGAGCTTTACTGCGAAGTTCTTCTGGTTGTTGGTCCAGAATACACTATTCCTGACTTAGGCGGACAATGTGGTTACATGGACTAGGCCGTGAGGATTGCAGCCATTCTAGCACGTTTGGAGGTTAACTTTACCCACATCCTGATTGCGGTGATTCATGAGATGGTCTTCAAGCTCATCTTCCACCCTACCCTTCCCATGCCTCATCTTCCAGCTCTACAGGGATGTTTCTGTCCCCATTTGGCATTGTGACCGGTTGTTTGTTGTGACCAAGACTCTAGATATTGTCCTCATTAGGGATGATGCCAACATAGCTGCCCCTCGAAGAGAGCCATGGGTTGCTTTACCACCCTTGGGGGATGACCTAGTTACGAATATAGAGCATATGCAGGCCTATAAAATCACCATTTTGGCCCTATTAGCAGATGCTATGGCTAAACCATCTCCGGCCATTACTCAGTCCCCTAACTCAGCCAAAGCCACTCCCTTTTCAGGGCCTGCTCCTATTCCTTTAGCTCGACTTCAGAAGCGAGAGACACAGATGGCCACACTGCTGCAGGATATAAAGACTTGGATGCAACGCTCTATTTTGGAGTCTAAGGAGATGATAGAGAAAATGATGGATCAGAAGATACAAGTCGTTCATACGTGCCTGGGTGTTTTCGAGGTGAGAATATTAGACCAGAATGCCCCGATCGTCGATCTTCCACCTTCCAACAGGATTTGTCTTGCCTCTGTGCTGATGTTGCTGCTCTCTTTGCCCCCACTAAGACTATGGTGCAGTTTGCCCCTGCGGTACCGGACGATGAGGTGGTGATGACTACCGTATTCGGTGATACTATGCCGCCACCGGACTCTTCCCGTGTTGCTGGGAAGTAACATCGCTCTGACCGCACTTCTAATGCTGATGAGGATCGAAGATTGAAGAAGAAGGAGTGCTGGCACTTGGAGGAGTCTACGAGGGCATCGTAACTTGATGAGGAGATGAGAAAGCAACGGACTCGTGAGGTGGGTGTTGGCCTATATGCCATTTTGAGGACTACTGATGATGCTACTTATGTTGATGCGGGCACTACTGACGGCGTCCCGAGTATTGATCCAACGGGCTTCAGGAAACCGGACCCACCCGCTTCTTGAGAGGTCTTTGGCGCATTTGAGCCACAGGTTTGCTTCACCTTCACCCTATGCTTTATTTTTGCTTTTTGTGCATTGATAGCAATTGCACCTTATTTTTTTAGGGGTGGGGTAAATTGATTAGAGTGTTAGGGTGATGTCTGAGAAACCCAACTAACAAACCTCTTTTCCCCCAAATGACTGTTTACTTTTATATAGAACCGACATGTTTAGGAATGTATGTGCAGAAGTAAATAGAAGAATAAAGACATGATGGCATAAAGAGCATGAAATTGATACCCGTCCAAAAAATTTAAATATGATGAGTTGAATGGGTTGGATCTCAATATGACATGATAAATAGCTGATTTGACCTACTGACTTAAGCTAAAAACTTGAACTGAGATATGTGATAATCCGATAGTGAAACAATGTGCAAAGTGTGTGTGAGAAATGTTTGAATGTTCAGACAGTATTGTGCCAATCTAGAACTTGCCCCGTTGGTCCTGCTAAGATAATCTAGGGTTGAAGCTGGGAAATTATCATAGGCCCTTGTTCTAATAAGTCCACTCAAACCTAAAATTATCCAACCAAAATAAATAAATGTTCCCTTTGATCCAAATGTTTGAGCTTAAAATAAACCACTTCTTTCAATACACCTAACTCACCTTCCCTTGAAAATATTTCTTGGCCCTGGTCCTCCTTGGACATATGCACCTTGGCTTAGGCCAAAAGCCTAAGTTGAGGGTGGCTAATTCAAAAAAGTTTCCTTAATATTGGCCGTGGTGTGACATTGGAGATTGTGCACCTCAACTCATGCAAAATACATAAGTTGAGGGTGGCTATGAAAAAGGAAAACAAAAGAAAAGGACTATCTAAAGAGTTTTGTGTAGAAGAAAGGAAAAAAAGGAAAAAAAAAAGATGTGACTAAATGCAAGACACAAAGAAAGTGGAAATCAAAAGAAAAGAAAAGGAAAGTTGAAATAAAAGAAAAAGAACAAAGTGAACAAAATATGAGCTATAAAGTCAAAGGTCACATCTGTGTTGAGGAGAATCAAGGGAAAGAAAAGAAAATAAAAAGATGTCAAGAATTGGATTAGAAAAGAGGTAAAAAGCCAATGTAATATCAAGGAGGGCAAAAAGTCAATAAAAAGTACCAAAATATATCCTACCTGACCAGAGCCTACGTTACATGCTAAGAAAGTCCTATAGTGATCCTAGTGACTAGTTTGGAGGGTCTATGCAGTGAAAATAAGGGCAAGCCTATGGTATTGGGCACTAACTATACTTGTAGTCACTTCTAAGAGTGAGTGTTTGGTGAATCCTTAAAAACATGAAAATCATATACATTGTGTGAAACATGATTTTGTTTGAAGTGAGGGTACTAGTTACATTGTTCGAAAGTTGGTACCTTTGTGATTGTGAAAAGTTTATATTGTGATATCTATTGGTCGATCTATGTCATATCTTGATCCGCATGAGTTAACTTGTTAAGTCTAGATGAAAAGGTTTGTACTAAATGAGGGATTTGATTGAGATAGCCATGTGACTACCTGAGTGTATAAAGTTTCCTTCTACACAAGTGTCGTTTAGAGTTTAGTATGTCACTTGAGGACAAACAACATGTTTAAGTTGAGGGTATTGATACACCGTGAGTTTATGGTATTTTTGCTTTTACTTAGAAGTTATGTGTGTCTAGGTCTACAGTGTATAAGAAACAATGTTTAATGTATTATGTTTATAGGAAATAGGCTTGGAGGCGGTTGATGAAGATTTGGAGCTGAAAAATGCAGAAGTACCCACCAATGGAGCCACCCACGGACTGTATGTCCATTGACGGGCCGTGGGTAGTCAGTCGTAAGTCCTGGTTTGGGAAGTTGAGTTTCAATACTCAATCCATGGAGAGCCAAGACGGAGACCAGTCCACGGACCATGGGTGAGGCATTGTAGGTCGAGCATCAGTGAAATCTAACAAGTATGGAATCATGGAACAAAATGATTGACCGTAGGTCGACCCACAGTCCGTCCCGCACATCCATCAATGATGACATGTGAGTAGGGGTGTTCACAGTTTGGATAAAAACCAAACCAAACTGATAAAATAAAACTGATTTTATTTGGGTTTGGTTTGATTTGGTTTTAGATTTTTGAAAATCGATAGTATTTGATTTGGTTATGGTTTTATTCGAAAAAACCAAAGAAATAACCGAACCGAACCAATTAATTATATACATATATTTTATTAGTATACATATTTAATATATTGTTTTTATAAACAATTTTAAAGATCTTATATATGTTTTCAATAAAATTTCCTTATACTTTACTTATTGAAGGCAAGAATGCCCAAGGTGAAAACATTTATCTTATTAATTTCATGTATATAAGTGTATATCAAAATTATTTGTGGTACTGAAAATGTTATTATATCTTCCTTCTAGGCCAATATAATGAATTTTAAAGTTTAATTGATACTAAATTCAGTGATTGAAAGTTCAGTAATTTAAGTCATTCTAACTATTTTTTGGTTTGAATGGATTGTTGTCGTTTTTTTCACATTTTGAATGAATTGTTTCTTTTATTTTTGTGTATGGTTAATAACCAAATAACCAAACCAAACCAAGTCTAAATCGATAACCACCAATCCGATAAATGTATATTATATTTGATTTGGTTTGGTTTTGATAATTTTAAAACCGATTAAATTGGTTTGGTTTTGGTTTTGACCAATAACCGATCCGTGAACACCCCTACCTATGAGTGAAGGTTCTAGTACTTGATGAGAAGTTTCTAAGTGTTGAACCACAGAGGGTGACCCAACCCACGGTCTGTAGATCGTGTCGTCGATAGAAGCCGCGTCCAGACAACTTGTTTTCTTATTTTGTTTCGTTTTTATTTAGGACTTGTTTTCTATAAATAGGATTTATAAATGTCATTTTTGGGGGTTAGACATTGTTGTAAACTCTATAGTTTTTGGTGTTTTGGGAATTAACTTGAAACTTTTTGAAATTTGATTTCCAGATTTGGGTTAATACAATTTTCACATCGAATTTCAATTGAAGATTCGGGTTTTCATCTATTTTAATTGTAGGTTAATGAATTCTTCTAAAATAATTATGAATTGTGATATTTCAAGCATGAGTAGCTAAATCAACAACTAGGGTTGTGGGAACCATGAGCAATTAACAAAGTATGAATTATAATTAAGTAATTCTTCAATAGTATTTATGCATGTATTGTTAATTCTTTCACTTTGAAGTCTTTTTAATGGTTGCAAATGTTAGAACCCGCCTCGTTTCTACTTACCGGACCAAGGAGGTAGTGAATGAGAAAAGAACTAACAACATAGATTTAGTGGATACTATCTAACAGTCTAATGTCAATTGGAGTGAGGGTGAAAACTAAGTCATATATTGATGTGATGACTAATATGAGGTAAAGGTAAGGAACGTAAAGCATAAACTCGTTGCCAGACCAAGGTGCGTAGTGAAATTCCCTAATTAGAGGACCAATCACTTAGGGATACATAACTTACCGACTTTTAATGTAAAACACTAGGAAAGGATTATTATTATTAGGGTTATTGCGTTTAGAGCTTATGAGGACACATATGCACTAGTTTCTTTCCCATATTGATGCAACAAAGTTGAATCCTGTCTACTTGTTATTTAAGCATAATAACTTGTTACGTGATTACAAATCCCCCTTCTTTACTTTTCTCGGAAAACATTTGGCTAAACAAATATAATAGTGGGTTAAATTTAAGTCTAAACGATATTCCTCGTGGGATCGACCCCAACCTACAAGTTGAGTTCTTTACCTGATAATTGATTTCACGTATCAGGACACTTTTTCCAATAGTAAGTGCCAATGATCGTTAGTCAGTAATATAACGTAACTATGTGAGTTGGGGTCAAATCCCACAGGGAGTGGTATGCATTTGAGAATTAATAGAAAAGCATGAATATGTTCAAGTCAATCATAGGTAAAACATTTACGAATAAAAGCATGATTCAACTTTGGGGTGACACAAGTGTCAAATAACATGGGGGTGTTGATTGCAATTATCAACTACAACAACAAATAATACGAAAATAGCAAATATGGAGATGGATTCTTGGGATGTGATTCTATTATGGGCTAAGGTAGGCAATTGGGTAAGTGCAATTGATAGTAAATTGTTGTACATCAATGACTAAGCTAGACATTAGTGCGGATAAACTTTCTCTCCAACAATTTACCCCAAATCAAATTGGTTTCTCTGGAACACCAATAAGCAGCAATTAAGAACAACCTTCGCTTTAGTCCATTCACTCTCTCGAGCTAAATGTGTAGAAGAGGGTTTAGGATTTACTCTCTCGAGTTGAACCCACGACAACCCAATACCCACAGACAATCAAATCAATAATATTGGTTTTAAAACCTCTCTCGAGCAAGCCAAAAATACGAAGGTAGAGTTGCATTTGCACCTACAACCCTTTAGATTAAGCCACAATTACGTAATGAAATCACTTTAAAACAACATTTACACTATCAAATAATATTACCTAGCAGCTAAATCAACCCATAATCATATAATCACACCCCAAGAATTGGGGTTTTAGCTAAACATCATAAAAAGATAAAACTCGTTAACAAATTGTGTTTCCATCAACTGGGTAAGATTAATTTTGTCTTTACAAGGGTCTAAGATGAAGAATCTTCAACATTCACTTCCAATTTCTCAAAAATGGAAATCTTCAAATCTTCAAAGCTAAGGAAATATTATCTCTAAACTTAGTTTTAAGCTCCCAAACTTTAAAACTGAATAATAATGAAAACTAATGAATGCTCGATTAAAAATCTGATGCTAAACCGAAAATTCAAACAAGTATTTATAGTCGCCAAAAAAATTTATGCTGCGAAGGACCATTCGGTGCAATAAGATGGGATCGCTGATCCACTCGGAGATCCACCCTTTGGTCAGTTCCATCGCCTTTTTGCTTTGGCCTTCAGCAACTTCAAGTTTTGTAACTTTGGGCAATAAAGTACTGCATCGCGGAACCGTTCGGCGACTATCCTAATGGGTTAGGCAACCCTCATGCCTTGTTTTCTTCATTCTTTCCGCTGCCCTGTTACTTTCTGCTCATTAGTGTCCATGCTTTGTTCCTCAATCCAAATACATGAAAATCAAGGATTTACATCAGTTATTGGCATAAAATATGCATTTGAGGACAGTAAATCTATTAAAATAAAGCCCTAAATGAGTCCAAATCGTGGACTCATCAACACCCCCAACTTAAACTTTTCTTTTCCTCAAGTAAAACTCAAGTTCAGAAGTTTAAAAAGGATGTCTCAAATAGTGCTACACAAGACTCAATCATGAATGCACACAAAAGGACTCAACTTACTCATGCAAGGATTACTTGTGCACTCAAAGATTCAAGTTGTAACTCACCTTTATGAAAGATTCTCAAGTTCACAATACTTTCTTCAAATGCAAGTTCAAGCTCAACAATGGTACTCAAATGCCCTCACACAAAGAATGATTCCATATTCACACACAATGGTTCAGAATTTAAAGCTCCGGAATCAAATGCAACGCTCACACTCACAATTATGAACATAATGCATGATTTCACCCATAGGTTTGCCCTTAATTTCCAATTAACAATTGTTTCAGCTCACTCAAGATCAAAAAGGTCTTTTTATGGCTTGTAACGGGGCTGAGTGCAAGGGTATGGTCATTTAGGCTTAATGGTTGCAATCCTCATGAAGTGTGGTGTGAACAACACTTTCTTTCCTTTTCTTCATCGTTTTCATTCGTGCTCACAAGTTACCCCATTATTCACTTTCCATGGACTGTTGGAAACACCATTTATTTTTGTATTTTAACAACTTAATTCCACAACTTTTTCATTCTTTTTCTTTTTCATTCTCTTCTTCTTATTTTTTTTATATGGAGGGGTTGCATTTTTCACAAACCATGGGTCAAAGGGGACTTGTTTGCATTTCTTGATTTACCTTCTCTTTTCACCACACCCCCAACTTAGGCTTTCGACCTAAGTTGTCTATTCACACAAACCACAAATAATGAGGTTTAAGGGTAATGGATCAAGAAAGGTCACAGTTTGCATCATGTTTCTTCCAAGAAAAGGATAAGGCTCAAAGTGTGTTCAAACAAGGATCACACACTCACAATGTTGGCCACAAAAGAGGTATAGTGTCAAATTGTTTCACACTCTTCAAAGTTGCCTAAGATCATATCAAGAGAGTGCACCACTTAGTCAACCGGACTAACGGGGCAAATTCTAGGTGTCATCACACATGATTCACGGTAACCTAATCACACAATGCATTGTCACCAAGGTCAAACAAGACTTCACACTTTCGCTAGTGTGCAATGTTCATCACAAGAGACTCAATTCGATACTTGGTTAGTCAGAATGAGATGCAAAGAGTTAACATATTGTCTATGCAAATTCATTTGGCCTCATTGTAGCCGCACATTCATTGTTGTTCGATAATGAGCACTATTCAAGTCATCAAGTATTGATCAAGACCGATACTCAAATTTGCAAGAGAACAACCACGTTCAACACACAACAAGAGGTTGCACAATTTTTTCGGAAGGGTCCAAAAATAATTTACAATTAAAAATAAGGAGCCACAATTACAACAACAAATAATATGAAAATAGCAAATATGGACACAGGTTCTTGGGATGTGATTGGATTATGAGCTAAGGTAGGCAATTGGGTAATTGCAATTGATAGTAAATTGTTGTAAATCAGTGACTAAGCTAGACTTTAGTGGGGATAAACTTTTTGTCGATCAATTTATCCCGAATCAAATTAGTTTCTCTAGAACACCAATAAGCAGCAATAAAGAACAGCATTCGCTTTAGTCCATTCATTCTCTTGAGCTGAATGTGTGGAAGAGGGTTTAGGATTCACTCTTTCGTGTTGACCTCACGACAACCCAATACCCACAGACCATCAAATCAGTAATCTTGGTTTTAAAACCTCTCTCTCGAGCAAGCAAAAAAACACGAAGGTAGAGTTGCATTTTGCACCTACATCCCTTTAGATTAAGCCACAATTACTAAATGAAATCACTTTAAAATAACATTTACACTACCAAATAACAATGCCCAGCAGCTAAATCAACCCATAATCACATAATCACACACCAAGAATTGGGTTTTAGCTAGACATCATAAAAAGATAAAAATCGTTACCAATTTTTGTTTCTATCAAATAGGTAAGTTTAATTTCTTCTTTACAAGGGTCTAAGATGAAGAATCTTCAACACCCACTTCCAATTTCTAAGAAATAAAAATCTTCAAAGCTAAAGAAATATTATCTCTAAACTCAATTCTAAGTTATCAAACTTGAAAACTGAACAATAATGAAAACTATTGAATGCTCGATTAAAAATTAGATGCTAAAATAAAAATTCAAACATGTATTTATAGTCACCAAAAAATTGTGCTACGAAGGACCATTCGGCGCACAAAGTCGGGATCGCCGATCCACTTGGTGATCTGCCCTTTATTCAGTTTTGTAACGATCCGAGAGCACCCCCTAGTCGTTACCGGCATATTCGACCTCTCGGAGGTCTTATACAAGCCCTTAGGATTCATCATAGCATTTATCATAGAAAAATAGCGGAAAATTTAAAACTTTTTCATAACATAACACAAGCCATTAAAGTCACCACATTAAACCTTTAATACAAAAATTGGAGTACTACGTCTCAAGGTAGCCATCTTAAAACACGACTACAACACAAGAGGGACACAACCCTTACAATACAAAAGAAACTACTATCTAGTACATAGAACTTAAGGAAACTCTTTAACATAAAGGTCCTTGAATCTTTGAGGACACACCCAAACTTGGGAACAGTAAGCCAAGCTCATCACTTCTAGGAAAGGTCCTTTAGCCACCACCACCTACACTTGGTGTAAAAAGATGAAGAAGAATGATGTTAGTACAAGAATGCACTAAGTATGATTACCATGCAAAACATACTGTTAAAAGGGACATTTAGTTGGAAACCATGCATCATGCCTTTTTAGAGAAACTTCAAAAACATTTAGTACAATAGACACAATATAAACCACATACATCATCATACACATGGAAACCATTCATAATAGCACATAGAGCCACTTATAACATTTTAGGCACATTCAATGGATACAATACATTACCTTCCTCTTTATCTTAAATCCTTTCCTCAAGCAACCCTTACGGAATACTTGGTGCAATGTATCACCTTAAGGTTACCAAGGGTGAACTTACATATAGCCTTCATCAATTCAACCACATATATTCATAGAGTCATAAGCACACCATAAGACATAGTCTTCACATAGGAACCATCACCTAAGACAACCCCCAAGTCACACTAGTGCAACATGCAAGTAGCATCCCATAATACTACCTACACCAAGTGTTCCTAGGAACCCACCATACACTAGGCACATCATATTCAACAAGTCGTAACATCTTCATTTAAAATTAGACATAAGACCAACATACCTAATAACATCATATAAGGACTCATTCATTTACTACATCATTAGTCATAAGCCATTTAGTTCATATCATAGGTAAACCACCCTCACAACCCCTTCACAAGCGAACTTGTGCAATGTACACATGGAGTCCCATACCCCCACATATACTAACCAAACCCATTAAGAGGTCATAAGTGTAATTCACAAGCATAATCATACTTCATGTCTTGACATAAGTAAAGTCAACCTTAACATGCATTCATATGAACATACATAGACCATAGTCTTCATTACATAAAGAGTCTAATCATAACCTCCCCTAAAGTCCACTTGTGCAATGCATAAGTAGGGTCCATAGTCCTACCTACACTAAGTAACTCTTCAAGAGATCATGATTAGAGTTCATATTCTTATCTTAGTTGATTTATTAACTTTCGGGAGACATTGTCATAACCGACATAGACCATGTGAGCTACATGGAATCCGGTGTTCTACTCTCACACCGAAAAAAGAGGGCACTACTTGCCAAAGTAGGACCTCCATACATAATAGCTATCTACTGGATCCACTAAACTAATACCAACGGGGGCATGTAATTATGGAACAAGGAGATTGCTACTAGAAAACCTTGACTTACTAAGTGTGGAGGTTTCCATTTCTTGAGACAATATCTATGTTGGGAACCCGGACTTGCTAAACATGAAGGTTCTCTTGTGGGATGCCGGACTTGCTAAACCTGAAGCCCCCACTCTCATTTTTCATGTTCACTCGGTGCTAAGCTCCAACTCCCTTTTTAAACATCTTTAAGCATTTATTTAACATTAGTTCATAAAATAGGCTTTAGGGATTTAATTCCTCATATCATACAGCTCATAGGTTTCTAAGATGAGAATGACCTTTCATCATAGAACCTACATTATGTGAGACTGACCTTTCATCATAGAACCTACATTATGTGAGAATGACCTTCCACATAGTCGTACCATATTCATAACATAGTCTAGTTTTGAGTACAATTGAGGAAACCTTTCAAGAGACTAACTTTCACTAGATTATCATAAACCTTATTCATTCATTCATGTGTGTGTGTTCATATATGAGAAAGCCTTTCACATAAACACCTTTATACAACACATATTCATACCTTATTAATTATACACTTTGCATGCATAATAAGATATAAAGGTGCATACAAGAGTTCACCTTTCGATAGACACCATAACGCATCATATTCATAGCTATACATGTAGAGTGTGTGTGCATATTGGTCCTCATAGTGACATATTAGCAACAACTTTGATATTGAGTGTTCTTCCTTTAAAGGGATCACAACCATTCACAATGTCCCCAATTCATCAGCAATTCACATATAAACCCTTAGGGATTCTTGACCACACATCCACACTTCATCATAGGAGACAATGGCACATTCAACATTGAATAGGTACTCCTCACATGTATATGATCAAACATTCATATACGGGTCATATAGGTAGGGGTCATTCAACAATAATACCTAACTTAATCAATCATGTAGACCACACCTTATCCCTAGCATTATCATTCACATTATACTCCTCATCATCAACACACTTTAAACATCATGCTAGCATTGAGGATTTCACACATAACCTTCATAGCATAACTTCATAAATATATGCATCATAATCATCAATTCACTTCTCATCTATTGGCTTCAAGTCCATGATCTCAACATGCATAGATACACAAGAAGTGAACACCTCCACCATAAGTGGATCAAACCACACAACATCAATTCTCATACTGTAGACTAGAAGTTAGGTCAACTTACCAATTCTCCAAGCCATGATCACCACGGATCAATCCTCAATAATTCATAATCAACTGACATAGGTAGCAATAGGAATCAACAACGTAATTCAATATCATAAACATAGTATAAGTACAATTCCATAAACAAAGGGATCAACCCATAACTTTGCCCATAAGGCCATAATCCTCAACTAATCAATATACAACCAATTCTACATTAATAAGTAAAGATAATCATAAGAAACATCAGTACAATCTAATCTAAACATAAATTCCCCAATAGAGATCATATTCACAAAGACCACATCATAGGCTAATTTTTTAGAATTTAGGGATCATGTGTTGTTCAAGAATTCCTTTGAAAATTGTCTTGAAAACATTAATCCTACATTAATTCATCAATAGAATGATTTAGAAAAATCATTTGACAAAGAACCAATGTTTAGATTGAAAATTGGGAAATTTGATCTTTGAATCACTTTTGAAAATCTTTGATAGAACTCCTTGAATGAGAGGTTATTCAAGAAACAAGAATCACCATACCTTAATTATTGAAGACCCATGAAATTGAAGAACAAATAAGTTGAAAACCCATCTTCTAGCTTGAGCTTCATCAAGGTCTTCAATGGAGTTCTTGAGAGAATCTATTTTGAGAGGGAAGGGTCAATTTGAAGAATGGGGTCTAATTCTAGGTTTTGGGGTTTTAACGAACTTAAAATACCCTAAAATAGTTAGAATAACCATTTACAATAATTCTCCAGAGTACCCAAACTACCCCTCACTTAGTTGGACCTTTTAAAAAAGTCAAACTTGAGTTTTATTTTCGTAGATTTCATCGGGGAACCAGTCCGCGATGCGGATGTGTTCCCACAAGTTTTCATAAATTAAATTACGAGACAGTAGAGTCCGCGATGTGGCCGCAAGGTGGACCAAACTTTTGGTCCTTTGTGGAGCTAGTCCGCGACGCAGACATGCTCCCATCAAGCACAACTTCAAACTCCCTTGGCAGCTTGCTTGGCCAACGTTGGGGTCCTCCTTGGGGACCCTTAGGGTGGCCCCCGGGGAATCGTATCCGAACGTTTTGACCCTAAAAACATTTATTAAGACACTACGGTCACCTCCACTGATTTTAGACTCCAAACAAAACATAAAAACATGAACGACATACTAGAACACACCAACATGTAAAAGACTAGTTTCCGAATGTCTTGGTCGTTCCTTGACGTTTGACTTCCAAACTCTTTAAAACTAACTTAAAAGGATATTCGTCATTATTTTGACAAGTTATTAATGCATAAAACCTATTTGAGGCTCTACTTTATCATACTTTATTTTGAGGGTCGTTACAAGTTCCATCGCCTTTTAACTTTGGCGTTTAGCAACTTCGAGCTCTGTAACTTTGGGCGTTATAGCACTGCATCGCGGAATCATTTAGCGACTTGCCGACTGCTTTTTCTGTCACCGACTTGATTTTCTCCTTCAAGGATTGGTACACTGGAACATTAGGTGAGACCGTGGCGATTCGGCTACTTGCCCAATGGTTTAGGCGAACCTTAGGCCTTCTTTTCTTCGTTCTTTCAGGTCTCTTATTCCTTTTTGCTCATTAGTGTCCATGCTTTGTTCCTCCATCCAAATACCTAAAAATCAAGAATTTACATCAGTTATTGGCACAAAATATGCATTTGAGGATACTAAATTAATAAAATAAAGCCCTAAATGAGTCCAAATTGTGGACTCTTCAATAACGATCGCTTATCCTTCTTTAGGGAGGTGTAATTTGAGCATATCAGTCCTCTTTCCAATGCAACTGAGTTTTCTACTTTTGAGCTCGTATAAAGGAGATATGTCATTTTGAAGTCGGGCTGTCCAGTTAAGGAAAGTTACCTGGATTTAGGAGGGGTAGTTTGGTCTTTTCCTTAACCAATTAACTTAAAATGAAATTCGATAATATCTAGGGGACTAAACTAATTTGGTTCAGTTTTATAAATCCTGAAATACGTTGTGGCATTGATAGAAGTTCAAGAAGAGGAGAAAAAGGAGAAAAATCAATCATTCGTCAAGTTCATGAAGATTTCGTTGCAGATTTCACCAAGTGTTTTATTCCTAAGAGGTATGTGAGTTCACATAGTGTTGGGTTCGTTCACCCACACGCGGATCATATTATTTTCAACGAAATTCATTTCCTTAAAGTGGATGGATTTGAGTTCTTGTTCAGTGTTCTTGAAATACCTTTTATAATCTTTGATTGTTGAATTTTGATATCTTAAAATACCTTTCATAATATTGAATTGTTGAAGTTTTGATGAGTTCTTGAGATAATCGTATGGATTTTAATGTTGTTTTGAGTAAGTTCTTGAATACTAATGTGGGGTATTCGAATCTAAGTAATTGGGGAATAAACAATTCGATTCTAGGCTAATTGGGGTTAGAAAACGAGGAAGAAAAAGTCATACAGAAACTAAAGTACCAGGTGTGCATTGTAGACCTATTCCTCGAAAGTGAAACTTTCCCCTCCGCATCACAGAGAGGAGACGGACTCCTCTGTTTCAAAACAATTTCATGACCAAATATTAAAATACATCTCCGCGTCGTGGACTTGCTCCCAGACAGTGTTTTCTCGACCGTTTCTCATGATTAACCATCTAAATACACTCTTAATCATCACGATATCCTTTCTATCACAAATCATAACTTTGAATTCATAATTAAAATTCAAGGCAGAGTTAAGAGTCAAGTTTTGAAAGTTCTTTCAATCATTTCAAAAGTCTTTTATAATTGTTTTAAACTTGTTCTAAGACCTGAGCATTCAATTGAGAAAGAGTAAGAGTGAAGTTCATTTTCTTAAAAGTGATATATGGGAATTAAATATTCCTAAAGATTAAATGTTTTTCACATTTAAGATGAGAGGAAACACCCATTTCCGAAAGAGTTTTCATGAGTATTTTTGAGTTCCATCTCTTTTAAATGATAGATTTTGAGTAATAATTTCAAACCACACAGAAAGAGTTATGTTTTAAAAAATATGAGTTGAGTATATTTTGGGAGTAGTATTGAGCAACGATAGAGAGACGAGTTGATAATAATTCAAGTCTCCATAAACCATGTATCCAACGTGGGTAGAAAGGGTCATATTTTTCAGAAGATTCCTTAATGCTTTTAAGCATAGCTTAGTGGATCCACTTAATTGAGGCGTTCTATATCTCGGGAGGTTATAGGACAGTTCTGGTAGTGTGGGAGAGACATTATATCATCACATAGCTCATAGTTATGGTTGTCGGTTAGAGAATCTCCCAAACAAATTTTATTGTTGTATTCTTATATACAACTGATATATTATTGTATTTTCCTATACTTCGAGATGTTATCTACTATTTGAAATACTTTATATAAACTGCATTTTTATTATTATTTTATTTCAGCATTGAGTTGAGTAAAACTGATGTTAGTGTTTCTTTCAGATATCAGTTCAAGCTTATATAATGTTTAGATTTGCCACCAGATGCTCGTACATTCAATGTATTGACGCCATTTTGCCTGCATTGATTTATAATGTAGATACAGGTAACCAGGATCAACATCAAATGCTTCGTTTATCCAGTTGAGCATTTCAAAGTCATTTGGTGAGCCTCGTTGCATTTCGGAGAATCCCTTTTATATTACTTTGTCATTTCAGTTGTTAGGATGATTGGGGGTCTTTTCCTAACATCCCTCATAGTATTAGAGGCTTCATAGACCATTAGTCATTATTAGCTCTTTAGTCTTGTTCATTTTAGTTGTTTGTTATAAGACTTGAGTTGCCTCATTGGCTAGTTGAATGTTTGCTTTACAACATTCTAAGTTATTTCATGAGTTTATATTTTTTCTGTAAAGTCTTTCGCTGAGTAGTAAGCTAGGCCAAGGGTTCTCTTGGGGCAAACAATGGTTATCGAGTGCTTGTCCCCCCTACGGTGTAGGCTCCGGGCGATACGATTCCCCGTTCAAAATTCAGAACCCTAGTTTGTGTAAATTCTCTTAGTTCATGAATTGTACTTGCTAGGTTAGTTAAAAAGGAAATCATGCTCTAAATATCAAATGTCGGATTTTCAGTATATAAATGTTGCATTATCAGTCAATATTCCGTTATTTTGAGCTATTCAATATTTAGTGCATTTTTGCTTCATATGTATTCAATTAGGAGTAGACTTAGCACCGAGTCGGAATAGGCTTCAGTGTACACTCATAGTCCCAGAACTACATGCCCGCGTATGATTATAAGTCCATCTGTTGGGCATCAGCTTTAGTGATCACGCCTATCATGCCTTTATACCCCTGGCAAGGTATATTGGGTCCTCTAGATAGGGCATATACATCGGACTCCACGTTTAGCTCATGTGGTTTGTGTCGTTTAATAGTAGCTCCCACAGTCAGAATCTTAGTGCATTTGACCAAGTTTTCAGCAGTTACATCAATATACAATTTAGTATGTTATCTTCATGATTAGTACTTGGTCATTGCATTCAGCTTAACTTTAAAGTAATGTTTCAATATCTATATTCTTCCTCAGATTATGTTATTGATCCTTTATGGTTTATTCAGCTTATATATATTTGTTCCACTTAGTATATATATCTTGCATGCTCAGCACATTCTAATTACTGACTCATACTCTGCGCTACATCCTTTCATGATATAGGTTCAGGTACTCAGCATCCAGATCACGCTTAGATCAATTCTCGGTCCGCAATTAGTAGCTTCAGAGGTGAGTCCTCATATTTCGAGGGCAATAGACATGCTTTCATTTTAGTCATTATTTTTAGTTTTCAGTTTTGTTAGAGTTAGCTGGGGGAATGTCCCAGCAACTCGACTCAGTTAGAGGGTTTGCAGACATAGTAATAGATTCATTTTGAGTTGTTAAATGGTTTTTAGTTATAACTAAACTCTTCGTATGTTTTATATATTCTTACTATTTGGGTTTTGTCCCCAAACTAGAAATTTAGTTATTTACCTTCCTCATAGTTCATGTTTTACTTAGTTATTCTTATTATCCTTATGATATGCCAGACTTAGGGTTAGCTTGGGGTCACTCGTGATCTTAGATATCGTTTTATGCCAAGGAGGTATCATCGGGGTGTGACAAACTTGGTATCAGAGCATTAGGTTCAAGAGTCATAGGATGTCTAAAAGCCTCACTAAGTAGAGTCTCTTTCATTGGTCTAAATTGCGCTACATCTATGAGGGGGAGGCTACGAAGTGTTTTAAGAAAAACCTCACTTTCTTTGCTATTCTTATCGTGCGTGAGGTATGATTCAAATTCTCCTTTCTAATCCATCGTTATGAGTTACATATCATGCCTCCTCGTAGAGCTAATGCACACAATGCTAACGCAGTTGCTCTAGAATCGAACCATGAGGTCACTAATGCAAAATTTCACAATGCAATCCAACTCTTGGCTCAGAGTGTGGCCAATCAGAACAATAGCAGGCCACAATTCCCGCAAACACTAATGGTGGAGTAGCTCAGCTAGGGCTTGAGACGCTCGGATGAATCCACCTTAGTTTCTAGGATTGAAGGTTGGTGAGAATCTACAAAATATCATTAATGAAGTCAAGAGGATCCTAGAGGTGATGCAAGTGACTGGAAATGATAGGGTAGAGCTGGCATCCTACCAACTTAATGGTTTGGATCATATATGGTTCACTCAATGGAAACACAATAGGGGTGCGGATGCAGCTCATGTGACTTGGGATTGTATTAACAAAGCTTTTCTGGACATGTTCTTCCCAAGGGAGTTGAGAGAAGCTAAGGTACAAGAGTTTATGAACTTGAACCAGGGTTCAATGAAAGTCCAAGAATATGAGCAGAAATTCACCCTGTTATCCATGTATTGTCAACATATGGTTGCCGATCCAAGGGCACAAATGAGTAATTTCTTGTTTGGGTATCTGATCTGGTGAAGGCCGAGTGAAGGAATGCTATTCTTCTATAAGATATGGATATCTCCAGACTGATGGCACATGCTCAGCAGGTTGAGAGAAATAAGCTTAAGGAAATTCCTAAGGATAATGAAAAGGCCAGAATAGGAAATTATGAATATTATCAGCAAAAGTCGTGCGGTGGGAATCGCTTATTGTTTCAGCAAAGGAATACAGCCCCAACACCTTCATCGGCTAATGCTTCATCCCCAATTTTCGACAAGATCAGAAAGGTAATGCATCAGGCTCTAAGTCTCTAGGGAGTACTTCAAGTAACCGGACTTTCCAGACTTGTCCATAATGTAGTAAGAACCATCTGGGTAAGTGTGTTACAGGAACAGAAGGGTGCTTTGGGTATGGTCAATCAGGACATAGGTTGAATGATTTTCGTTCTTCCAGGCAGGGCTCAGTCAACAGCTCCAACAGCACCAACAAGTCACCCAATTCAGCAGGGTGCTTCGTCTGGTACAGGTGGCGGTCAACGCTTGAACAAGTTGTATGCTCTGCAGGCTTGCCAAGACAAGGAAGGTTCTCCTTATATAGTCATTGGTACGTTAGGAGTCTTTCATTTAGATGATTCTGCATTATTAGATCTAGGGGCTACACTGTATTTTGTAACTCCCTATATAAAAGTAAACTTCGGTTTCAGTCCTGAAACTCTCTCAGAACCCTTCTCAGTCTCTACTTCAATTTTTGACCCCGTCATATCTAGATGGGTATACAGAAATTGCCCTATCATAGTTTCTCAGAAAGTCACATCAGCAGACCTTCTAGAGTTTGAAATGGTAGATTTTGATATCATTCGAGGCATGGATTGGTTACATTCTTGTTATGCCTCATTCGATTGTAGAACTAGGATCGTTCAGTTTTAGTTTCCAAACGAGCCAGTCATAGAATTGAAGGGTAGTAGCTCAGCGCCTATAGGTCAATTTATCTCTTACCTTAAGGCCAAGAAGATGATCTCTAAAGGATATATCTATCATCTAGTTTGGGTTAAGGATTCAAACTTTAAAACTCCAACTCTTGAGTTAGTCTCTGTAGTAAATGAGTTTCCAGAAGTGTTCCCACAAGATCTTTTCGGAGTTCCTCCCACAAGGAATATGGTCTAGACTTAAAGTTAACTAACAATTATATCTGTTTAGTCAAATTATTTCCAAGGAAAGTAAACAAGGGGGATTTTGTAATTAGTAACAAATTATTATGCTTAAGCAACAAGTAGACAAGATTCAATCTTTGAGTTATCAATATGAGAAAGAAACTAGGATTTATGTATTCCCCAATAGCTCTTAACGCAATAATCCTAATAATAGTAATATGTTCCTAGTGTTTAACATGCAGAGTTGGTAAGTTAGGTATCCTTAAGTGATTGGTCCTTCAAGTAGGGAATTTCACCACACAGTTTGGTCCATCTGTGTGTGTATGCTTTACTAACCCTTACCTTTATCCCAGATTAGTCGGCATATCAAAGTAGTTTGGTTTTCACCCTCACTCTAATTGACATCAAACTATTAGATAGCATCCACTAAATCTTTGTTGTTTAATCCTTTTCTCATTTAGTACCTCCTTGGTCTGGCAAGTAAGAACGAGGCGAGTTCTAACGCGTCCACTGGTTAAAAAGACTTCTAAGCAAAAGCATTAACAATACATGCATGCACACTAGTAAAGAATTACTTAATTATTATTCATACTTTATTAATTGCTCATGATTCCCACAACCCTAGTTGTGGATTTAGCTACTCATGCTTGAAAGATCACAATTCATAACTAGATTGGAAGAATTCATGAACTTACAAGTAGAATTGATGAAACCCAAAATCTTCAATTGAATTTCAAAGCGAAAATTGTATAAAATGAAATCCAAAGAGTTAATTGCTTAGAGTTTGCAAATTAATTCCCAAAGAACAAAAATTAGAAGTTTACAATAATGTCTAACCCCCAAAAATGAGGTTTCAAACTCCTATTTATAGAAAACAGATCATAACTTAAAAAGGAAACAAAATAAGGAAATAAATTATTGGAACGCGGTTTCTGTCGACTCCTCGACCTACGGACCATGGGTCGACCTGCTGTCCGTAGGTCCCCTTCCGTGGTTGTACACTTAGAAGAAGAAATCAGGTAGTAGAACTTTGACTTTCAGACCTCTAACGACGGATGTGCACGACAGAATGTTGGTCGACCTACAGTCCATCATTTGCGCCGTGGTGCCACATTTTGTAAGACTTCCCTAATCTTCCACCTATTCTTGCCTACCTATATTTCGTGGATTGAACTACGATCCATCCTGTCAGTTTGTGGTTTCAGTTCTGAAATTTACCTTCTAGACCAAGACCTACGACTAACATCCACAGCCCGTCACTTGACCTAGGGTTCGTGGTTGGCCCCGTTGGTGGCCACTCTGCACTTTTCAGCTCGCTTCTTCATCAACCACATCCCAGCCTATTTCCTGAAAGATATACACACAAAACATTAGTTCTAATACAAAATAGCCCAAGACACCCATAAACTCTAAGTGAAACGCATAAAAAATATCGTAAACTCACGGTATATCAGTCCACCCACAACCCGTTAGAGTGGTCTCATCATTGGGCAAAATGAGAAAGTTTTGGTGGTTAAGTTTAAGGGTAATTAAGGTCTTCCGATTTTAATTAGGATTAAGTGGTGTCATTTTACCCTAATCTAGACCACATATATAAGGACTTTAGACCCCTAAAATAAGTCATTTAAGTAATTCTTTCAACTCACCAAAAATAAGCCCAATTCTCTCCCAAATATTCTCTCTCTTTAAAGAAGAAGAAGAAGACAAAGAAGAGGGTTCATGCTAGATCGAGTCCTCCGATCTTCAACTATTTAGGACGGCTTTGTAGGCAAGGTATGATAGCTTTTAATCCATGGACATCTTCCATCCATGGAGTCCCCTAGAACTCCTTAATTTGGTGAAGAATTCCCCCAATTCAATTTAGGGTTTCTTCATGATGTGGGTTATGATGTATGTTGATCAACTTGAGTTGATATTGATTGATTATGATTGAATTAGTAGTGAATCATATTTTTATGATGAAAGTACATGTTTTCCATGCCTAGCCCTTTTCTAGAAAGATGAAATTGAAGTATGCACGTTTTTTCCCTTGAAAGGAGAAATTGAGGATTTAGAAATAATCTTCTAAGATTGATGATATGTAAAGTAATTGCTTGAGAGTAAAAGCATATAGACATGAATTGAATTAGATTAAAGTATATATGATGGATCATGATTAGTAATGCTTGAGATTGAGCCTATATGATGAAATATGTTTAGAATTGATTAAGAATGAAGCATGTGATTAGAATGTCTTGAGATTTAGGCATATGTGATGATTGTAAGAAGTAAAGCTTTGACAGTAAGACTTGTAGTTATGAATGTTGATTACTAGGGCTTTGAGAGTGAAGCTTATATAGTAATGGTAGACTAGTAAATAGAATTGTTGTGGAAGGACTTTACCCACATAATCTATCTTATGAATGTATGAATGTGGAAGGCTTTCACACATTGAATGATTCTAGGTTGAAAGGTTTGCTCACCTTAGATGAATCAAAGCATGTTAATTATGATATCTTCAAGTTTTTATATGGTATCCCTTCATGAATAAGCTGGACTTGGTAAGACAAGACCATGCATGTTAGCTTTTGTAGTACATCTCATGGATAGCCTTGGATTTAGAAATTGTACCTTTCCTAAGGTTAGCTTGAACTAGCATGAGAGTATTTTGTGCATGATATCATGACTTGGTAAGGCCAAACCATTTCATTGGTAGCTTGGATTGAGCAATAGTACCCTTCCTTGAGTAGTTTGGACTTGCATCATAGTGTGTTTTCCATGTTAGCTTTGTCTAGCATATGAGGTGCTTTTCCTTGCTAGCCTTGAATTGGTAAATAGTAACCATTCATGAGTACTTTATGTATTGAACTAGTAAAGAAGTACTTTTCCATGATTAGTTGATATAGCAAAAGAGGGACAAGTCCCTACGCAATGTAGCATGTTTATGATGAATCAAGGTTACATCAAAGAAGTATCGTAAGTATGTTTTTTTATATGAGATTTGCTTATACGATGTATGCTTAGCTTGGATTGTTTCTATAGTTTCCTTCCTTGATATGTTTGACTAAAGGTGAATGTTCCCTTGTCTATGAGAAAAAAGCTAAAGATGAGATCAAAATATGATGAATATTAATGACAGCCTATAGTGGTTTACTTGACGTGGTTGAGATTTATGTGGTCTTATCCATTCATTGCACAAGTATGCTTGGAGGTTACTTATGAAGTGTTTCTTTTATATTATGTTGATCTAGATGCATTGATTATGCCTATGGTTATGTTGATATCTTTTATGCTTATGTCTTCTATCTTATGTTGGCTAATGCTTATGTTATGCTCCTGATGACGTTATTCTAGCTATCATATTTAGTACTTGATTGTACTAATGCATACTCTTGCCTACATTCTTATCAAATGTAGGGTCTGACGATATTGAGTTCCATCCCTGTGGCTAGGATTATAGTTGAGCAAGGATTGAAGCTTTGGTGAGTCCTCATAGTATCCGAGGAGATAGCCACCATGTTCTTTTGTTGTCTTTCATTTTATCTTTAGAACTATTTTATGGGTTGCTGATTAATGTTTCAAAGACACCTCATCGAATTCTAAGTGTCAACGATCATTAGTTAGTATATAACCCAATCAACTGTGTTGGCTCGATCCCACAGAGAGTAACTTTCTTTTGAATTCAAATACGAAAGTATGACGATGAGCTTTACAGCTGAGCAACACAACAATTAAGAGTTTAACAGTCAAATTTTAGGATGTTGTTACCAACACACTTCAAATGATCAACAAGAAACAATCGGAAAACTAGAGAACACTTGGGGGATTGACTAACCAACTGCCAAATTTAACTTAATGGGTGTACATGATTACCGATAATGTTAATTCGTCCCTTGTAGAATGGACTATAAGTAAGGCAACTTTCTCTCGAACAATAACCTTATTTCTGTTGAGTTGTCTCGAATCTCAACATTATCAATAAGACGACCAACCCACGTTCTCATCAAATCCACTCTTTCAAGCTAGATAAAAAGATTGGATCATGGGTTTAAATTTCTCAAGTTAAAACCGTCATGACCCACTACTAAGGATGCCAAATTACTATGTTGGTAATGTACTTCTCTCTCGAGCAAGCTCAAAACTCTGAAATCTATTACACGAATTATGCAATAATGAAGTTAAACCACCGTAATAATTCAGAAACAACTTCAAATTAACACCAAAAATCACTAATCGATAACACCCATTTAGTAAAATGCAACAATTGTTCACATTGTCAAACCCCAAGGTTAGGGTTTTAGCCAATCATAGTGAAAAGATGAAGTTCAATACCTACCACATTTTCCATAGTTGAGTAAATGAAATTCGAAAGTTAAAATTAACTAAAATCTTCTCTATTACAAAACCCAAATGAAAAAATCTTGCTAAAAGCACTTGAAATCAACAATGGTAGTGTGTTTTCTCTCAATCGTTTGTTTCTCACGTTTTGTATACTCTTTCTCTCTCATGCAAAAAGCAATTTAAACAAAATATGGTGTGACTTTTTGGGGCCACTCGGTGAGGTAAGTCGGGCTTCGCCGACCATTCGGTGACTCGCCGATTGACCTTTCATCTCGCCTTCCTGCTTCACATCTTCTTCATCCAACCACTATAGTTTTAAGCGAGCCAACTCACGATCACCTTTTCATTCCACAATGCGCCCTTCTATCTTTTATCTGGGTCTCCATTGGTACTTTCGGCGACCTGGTCATCCATCGATGAATCGGTCGGCGTCACGCCGAGTGGAACTGCTGCTTGCCAAAGTTATTCCTAATCCATCCTCAGCGTTCTGTAACTTTAGGCGGTAGAGGGGCAACTTAGTGAGGCGCTGAGTGACATTGGCGATCATCAGGATTGTTTTTCCTTTCTCTTTTTCGCTCGTGTTGTCTTTATTGTTCATTTCTGTCCTAGCTTTGTTCAAGAATCCATATATATGAAAATCAAGGATTTTACATCAATTATTGGCACAAAATAAGCATTTGAGGACACTAAATCATTGTAACTAAAGCCCTAAATAAGTCCAAATCACGGACTCATCAACACCCCCAACTTAATCTTTTGCTTGTCCTCAAGTAAAATTCAAGTTTCAGCAGTTCAAAAATGATGTCTCAAATAGTGCTACACAAGACTCAATCATGAATGCACACAACAAAACTCAACATACCACCGCAACGATCAATTGTGCACTCAAAGATTCAAGTTGTGACTCACCATTATCAAAGATTCTCAAGTTCACAATACTTGCTTCAAATGCAAGTTCAAGCTCAACAAAGGTATTCAAATGCCCTCCACAAAGAATGATTCCATAATCACACATTTTTTTCAATAATTTAAAGCTCTGAAATCACATAGAACTCTCATACTCACAAAGATGAACACATGCATGACTTCACCCATAGTTTTGCCCTTATTTTCCAACCAACATTCGTTTTAGCTAACTCAAGATCAAAAATGTCTTTTCAAGGCTTGTAATGGGGTTGAGTGTAAAGGTATGGTAATTTAGGCTCAGTGGCTACTATAATCATGAAATGTGGTATGCATAACACTTTCTTTCCTTTTCTTCAACATTTTCACTCATGCTCAAAATTCACCCCATTATTCGCTTCTCACGGAATACTGGACACCCCATTTCTTTTGCAATTTCACTACTTTATTTCAAAACATTTTCGTTCTTTTTCTCTGTCATTATTCTTTTCTTTTTCTTTTTCTTTCCCCCTTTTATTTGTATGGAGGGGTTCCATATTTTTCACAACCATGGATCAAGGGGGAATTCTTTGCACTTGTTGATTTACCTTCTCTTTTCACCACACCCCCTACTTAGGTTTTTTGCCTAAGTTGGCTATTCAAACAAACCACACTTAAAGAGGATTATAGGTGAATGGATAAAAAGGGGTTACAATTTGATCAAGTTTCTTCCAAGAAAAGGATAAGGATCAAAGGGGGTTCAAGCAAAGTTCACACTTTCAAGGTAGGCTACAAAAGAGGTATAATGTCAAATTGTTTCAATCTTCAAAATTGTTGCCTAAAATCATTTCAAGAGCTTGCATCACTTAGTCAACCGGACCAACAGGGAAAATTCTAGGTGTTATCACAAAAGGTTCATGGAAAGCTCATCACACAAGGCATTGGCACAAATGCAGACAAGACTCCACACTTTCACTAGTGTGCAATGTTCATCACAAGAGACTCATTCGATGATCGGCTAGTTACAACAAGATGCACAAAGCTCACACATTGTCTATGCAACTTCCTGTGACCTCATCGTAGCCATGCATTCACTTTTGTTCGATTGAGAGCACTATTCAAGTCATCAATATTGATCATAACCGATACACAAATAAATAACTTTTTCCAAATGAGCAAGGGACTCACTGACAAAACACACATCCCCACCAAAAGCATTCAACATTGTCCTCAATGTGATTAGAGAACTAAACAATACCAAAAATGACAAATAAAAATAAACTATTGATATGTAAATACGCAAAGTAACGTGACAAGGAATCTTTACTAGGCGCCCATTTGGTGAGAAGTTGTATCAGTCGCTGAACTACTCGATGACTCGCCCAATGATTAGGGTTTCACCGTTATTTCTAGTATGCACCACATTCAGGAAAGGGCGAAAGGGCGGAGTGAAAAGAAGTCGCTGAGCCGATCGGCGCTTTGCATAATAGACTTGCATACTTGCCGAATGATACACTGGGTTAGGCCATTATAGCTGGGGCAAAAGGGCGGAGGAAATCGGGTCGCCCAATCACTTCGGTGAATCACCGAGTGATGAGGTTTCCCGGCTAAAGTTCCAGTATCGCAGCTCCATTTTCAAAGTCTAGAAGGCGGACTAGGTCGAGTTCGCCAAACCGATCGGCGATCCGCCAATGGTGTCTTCACCTTGCACAGTTGCTCGCATCTACAAAATTAGCGCACATTATTTGAAATACGAACACTTGGATTTCCTCCCAAGAAGAGCATTATTTAACACCGTGGCGCGACGTGGAAATGCTCTCAAACATCTTCCAGATACAATAATTAAATCAAAGAAATCTCTTAGCATTTGCCAAAATACAACTTCAAGTGTTGCCCATTCACTTTGAATGCAGGTCCTTCTTTACCTTCGACTTCAATAGAACCATTTGTGAACACCCGTGTAACTATGAATGGACCTGACCATTTGGATTTGAGTTTTCCCGGAAAGAGCCTGAGTACAGAATTATATAGCAAAACTCAATCTCCTACTTTGAACTCCCTCTTAAAGATTCTTGAATCATGCCACTTATTCATATTTTCCTTGTAAAGAGTTGAAGTTTCATATGACCTGAACCTGAATTTGTCCAACTCATTCAACTGATCTACTCTCTCTTTTGAATTCTTTGTCCAATCCAGATTTAGAGATTTCAATGCCCATAATGCTTTGTGTTCCAATTCAACCGGTAAATGGCAAGTTTTCTGAAGACTAGCTGATACGGCGATATATCAATTGGTGTTGTGTATGCAGTGTGATAGACCCACAGAGCATCATCAAGCTTTCGAGACCAATTGGTCCTATTTGCATTCACCGTCTTGGCTAGGATACTATTGATCTCCCGATTCGACACTTCAACTTGGCCGCTTGTTTGGGGATGATACGGAGTTGCCACTTTGTGTTTCACTCCATATTTGCTCAATGTGGATGCAAAATACTTGTTGCAAAAATGGGATCCCTCATCACTAATAATAGCCTGAGGAGTACCAAATCTAGCAAAGATGTAGGGTTTAAGGAATTGAACAACATTTTTCTCAACTTCTAAAATGGGCGAAAGAGGTAACTCGTGTCTTTTGGACACTCCACCTTGTTTCCGACATTGAGTGCACTTCTTAACAAACTCATGAGATTCTTTGTAGAGGGATGGCCAGTTGTAACAACTTTGAAGGATTTTAACGGTTCTATGTACACCACCATGATGACCCCCAACCGGTGAAGCATGACAAGCATGGAGAATTTCGATGGTTTCTTCCTCCAGAACACATCTCCTAATTATATGGTCTATACAATCTCTGAATAAATATGGTTCATCCCAAAAGTACTTCTTCACATCGAACAAGAACCTCTTTTGTTGGTAGAAGTTCAGTTCTTCTAGCATTAATCCACACACTACGTAATTAGCAAAATCAACATACTAATGGGATTGTTGGAGAGTTACCGTGAATAACTGTTCATCGGGAAAGGCATCATTTATGTCGATCTCCAGTTCGTCATATTCCTTGCCTTCCAATCTCTATAAGTGGTCAGCCACCTGATTTTCACAGCCTCTTCTATCCTTGACTTCAAACTTGAATTCTTGCAGCAGTAGCACCCAGCTTATCAATCTTGGCGTGGCATCCTTCTTTGCCATGAGATAACGCAGTGCAACATGATCAATGTGAACTTCCACTTTAGTGCCTAGAAAGTATGCTCAGAACTTCTCAAATGCATATACTACCACAAGTAATTCTTGCTCTGTAACTATATAGTTGTGTTGAGAAGCGTTTAGAGTTTTGCTTGCGTAATAAATGGGGTGAAATAGTTTTTTGTGTTTTTGTCCCAACACAACACCTAATGTCGTGCCACTTGCATCACACATTACTACAAAGGGTTCTGACCAATCGGGACTAATGATTACTGGAGTAGAGATCAATTTTCTTTCAAGCACATGAAGGCCACCAGACATGCATCATCAAAGTGGGATTCCACCTCCTTTTCCAAGAGTTTACATAGAGGATGTGCAATTTTTGAGAAGTCTTTGATGAACCTCCTGTAAAAACCGGAATCCGCTAAGAAACTAGGAATACCCTTCACTGAAATACCTCCAGCCCTTTTTGCGACACTTTGTGACCAAGAACTATACCTTCCTTAACCTTGAACTGACATTTTTCCCAATTTAGGACCAAATTCATCTCCACACATCTTTGGAGAACTTTTCCCAAGTGTGACAAACATGCTTCAAAAGTGTCACCCACAACCGAGAAGTCATCCATAAAGACTTCCATTAAATCATCCACCATATCAGCAAAAATAGAAAACATGCAGTGTTTAAATGTTGTCGAAACATTCCATAACCCGAATGGCATCCATTTGGAGGCAAAAGTTCCATATGGGCAGGTGAAGGTGGTTTTTTCTTGGACTTTTAGAGTAATGGAGATCTGGTTATAACCGAAATACCCTTCTAGCAAACAATACCAACCTCTCTTTGAAAGTCGATCAAGCATCTAATCCATGAAAGGCATGGTGAAGTGATATTTTTCATTCCACGAGTTTAACTTCCAGTAATCCATGCATACTCGCCATCCAGTCACTGGTCTCATAGATACAAGCTGACCTTTTTCATTTGGGTCTACTATGATGCCTCCCTTTTTCGATACACATTGCATCAGACTTACCTATTTGCTATCTGCAATAGGGTAGATCACACCTGCATCCAACCATTTTATTATATCCTTTTTCACCACCTCTTGCATTGGTGGGTTCAATATCTGCTGATGTTCAATACTCAGCTTACGATCACTATCAAGCTAAATTTTATGAGTGCAAATGCCAGGAGGAATGCCCACTATGTCAGCAATAGTCCAAGCTATAGCTTTGATATGGCTTCTCAACACCTCAATGAGCAATTTTACCTGCCATTCAAGCAAGCAGCTACAATGATCACCTGTAAGGTGTTATTTACCCCCAAGAAAGCATATCGGAGATGGGAAGGAAGTACTTTCAACTCCAGATTTGGTGGTTCTTCTGTTGATGGCTTTGCATGAGGACTTTCTCAATTTTTTATATCAGTGTCCAACTTCAATAGAGTCTTTGAATACCCCCCCCCCCAATGCCCGAAAGAGCCGCTACTACCTCTTCATAGCCTTCAATTTTGAACTCATTATAGTTGGAAAGCACGGCTTCAAGTGGTTCACTCATACACATCAAATGGCTCACACTAGCCACCACCTCATCAATAACATCAACAGTAGAGACCACGTGAATATCGCTTGGGTGTTTCATTGACTTACAAACATTAAAGGTTACTTCATCTTCGTTCACCTGGAACGTCAGTTCTCCACTTTCAACATCCACCAACGCTCTCCCAGTTACCCAGAATGGTCTTCCCAAAATGATGGGAATTTTAGCATTTATTTCACAATCAAGAATGACAAAATCAACTGGCAAAATGAATTGGTCAACCTTTACCAAGATGTCATATATTATCACTACGGAATGTTTAATTGATCGGTCTGCCATAAAGAGTCTCATTGTTGTGGCTTTCAGTTCACCCAATCCAAATTATTTATAGATTGCATAGGGTATTAGGTTGATACTTGTTCCCAAATCGTATAGGGCTTTTGAAACGACCCCAAAAAAATGCCCGAAAATGTGCTTCGGAAACACCTATAATTGTAATTTCCATATATCTCAAAATCCGTTTCGTTTTTCGAAAATCCGACTTCATATTCTTGTTTAGGGGGTCAAATTGAGTGGGAAATGGGTCTAACCCAAATTTTAGAGCAACCGTATCAAAATCCAAAATTTCCAAGTGAAGCCTTTTTCGAGGGTCTACTTTGGAGGGTCATATCTCCTAGCACACAAATTATTTGGTGGCCAATAATATATCCATGGAAAGCCCTTTGAGTTAGCTATCTAACTCACTTCGTTTCACCTTATTCGGAGTTCGGACGAAGAAGTTATGCCCATTTTCGTAAAGTCTGTCCGGCAGAAAATCCAAATTCCAGTAGCTGATTTTACTGTTCACCCGCCTGTTTTTTTTCTAAGTGTTGGACCCTTTTTTTCAAAGGACTTATATTAATTCCTAGATACCATAATCCAATTCCCATCCCAAAAAAAAACATTTCCCTCTCTACAATCCTCCATTTAAGAAGAAGAAGAAGTGGGAGCTAGGGCTTTGGATTCAAGGCTTTCTTCATCAATTTTCGTGGGAGATCATAGCAAAGGTATGGGGGTCTTGATCCTTGTCTAATTTTCCATACAAGGAGCCAAATCCAAAGTTACTTCAAAATATGAAAAATCTAGGTTTTCACTCAATCTCATGGGTTCTTCCATCAAATGGTTTTAAAAGGTTTCTAATGGCACTTTATGGTTATATTGTTGTTGTATTGACGATTTAAGATGAAAATACTCCATGAACCCATGATTTCTCTCTATTCCTAGTTTATGCCTTTATGAAGTGGTTGCTAGATAATGAATGTATATGAATCAAACTTGTTTAAAGGTCTTTAGATTGTTGAAGTATGTCATTACCCATGCTTATTTTATGGTGTATTGTTGGTGTATTGGTATGTGAGGCTTATGGCCTTAAAGGCATAGTATGAGAAATTGGAGTGTTATCATGACATTATATGAATGAGAATCCAATGAAGATAATGTGATCATGTTATGAATGTAAAGGTGTTGTTGTAGGTTGTTCACTGTTTTGGTTGCATAATTACTACCCTAATTTCCATGCTCTTTGATTTCATTACATGCCTTCAAGGTGTTTGACAAAATGTCCAACTATGGAGAATTGATAAATTGATGTTTTAAAGCTTGAGTTATGAGATGTATGGAACTTCAAAGATGTGTTGATGACAAACTAAGCTTGTGTATATGTTCATTCCATACGTGAGATTGCATTAGAGCCTAATGAGAATTTCCTATATAAAGTGTTGCATGACCATGCCCGGTCCGGGGGAAAAGAACCGGACAACCATGTGAGAGGTTTATATCTCACCACCTAGGATGTTTGGGGTGTGACCAACATCAACCATGTGAGAGGTTTATATCTCACCACCTAGGATGTTTGGGGTGTGACCAACATCAACCATGTGAGAGGTTTATATCTCACCACCTAGGATGCTTGGGGTGTGACCAACATCAACCATGTGAGGGGTTTATACCTTGCCACCAGGGTGTCCGGGTGTGAACGGCATCCCCCATCCTAAGTTGGGGTTATAGATTGGTTGGATCATGCATACACATATGATATCTACTATTAGTATAGATTTACTTAAACATGTTTTGACTTCACTTTGATCATGCATCCTCATATTGTTATTCATAATGCCTATGAAACTATTTCTTGTATTTCGATTGTGTCCTTGTTTATTGTTGTGTTGCACCCCGCATACTTAGTACATTCCAAGTACTAACGCATATTTTGCCTACATGATGTCACCATGTAGGGACCGGAGCTACTCTTGATCCTTCTCTCCATTCACGTGGCTAGTACGACGCTTATCCGAGTTTGTTGGTGAGTCCTCAATAATTCGAGGGCTATGTTATGTTTCTTACTCCTATGTTTTGAGACTTTAGCTTGCAATTGTATTTTAACTATGAGGGGAGCCGGTAATATGTCATGGCCCCCGTCCTATCTATGTATGTAGAGGTGTGAGTTGGACAAGTATTTTGTAAACGAGCTTGACTCTTATTCTATGATGTCATTTTGAAATGGTTTGCCTTAGTCCCTATTTCCCGTTAATTAATGTTGAATGTACTTCCGCGACCGATGAAGTGTGATGACAAGTTTGAGAGGCTTGTTTGGGGTTCCTTCGGGTTCCTCATTCGCCATGTCACGTCTAGGCCCTAGGCTTGGGTCGTGACAAGCTTGCTATCAGAGCACTAGGTTGTTAAATCCTCGGAGTCCAACACACCGCGTTGAGTAGAGTCCTAATCATGGTTGTGAAGCGCGCCACGACTATGAATGGGAGGCTACAAAACGTTTTAGGAAAGGTTTCCCTTCTTCATGTTCTATGTCGTGCTTAGAGTGTGATAAGGTGATTCCTCCCTAACGCTTGTTCTTTGATTGCTAGATCATCATGCCAAACATGAGGGGAAGACGGGCCCGATCACCGGAAGAGCCACCCACCAATGGTGAGCTCCGTGATGCACTCACCATGCTTGCACAAGTGGTATCTAACCAAGTGCAACAAGGAGCCCAAGCTCCTCGAACTACCACCCCGGGGGAAAGGGTGAGAGATTTCATGAGGATGAACCCTCCGGTCTTCCATGGTTCAAAGGTGGATGAGGACCCGCAAGAGTTCATCGATAAGGTATGCAAAATCTTGACCATTATGGATGTTGGTGCTTGTGAGAAGGCGGAATTGGCAGCTTACCAACTCAAGGGGGTTGCTCAAATTTGGTTTGATCAATGGAAGGGTGAGAAAGGTAATGGCTATGTGGTGTTGTGGGAGGAGTTTAAAATTGCTTTCCTTAATAGGTTCTTCCCTCTTGAGCTTAGGGAGGCAAAGTTGGTGGAGTTCATGAACTTGAAGCAAGGAGCTATGAGTGTGAGGGAGTATGCCCTCAAATTTGTCCAACTCTCCAAGTATGCACCTCACTTGGTGGCCGACTCTAGGTCGAGGATGAACAAATTTGTGATGGGTGTATCCGACTTGGTTAGTGAGGAGTGTCGGTCCGCTATGCTCATTGGAGATATGGATTTGTCTCGGTTGATGACTTATGCCGAGCAAATGGAGGAGGAGAAATTGAGGAAGAGAAGGGGGCACGAGGCCAAGAGGGCCCGATTGGAGAATAGGTTCCCTAAGGGTGCTAGATTTCATCAAGGCCGAGGAAACCCTCATGTCAACCGGGGATTTGCTATCAATGTTCCTAGACCTCAAGGGGGAGGTGAAGTGGGTTCTATGGATGTATGCCCTAAGTGTGGGAGGAAGCATGGTGGTCCTTGCATGAAGGGTTCGGGTGCTTGCTTTGAATGTGGAGAAGTGGGTCATAAGAGGTTTGAATGTCCCAAGATCCGCAACAAGGTCCGAAGTGCTAACACTACTCCTTTGGGTAGAGGTGCTTCTCAAAGTGGTGCCCCAAGGAACAATTGATTTTATGCTTTGCATGGTAGACAAGGTGTTAATGAGACCCCGGATGTGGTGACCGGTATGTTGCAAATCTTTGATTTTGATGTTTATACTTTGATTGATCCGGGTGCCACCCTTTCCTTTGTTACCCCCTTAGTTGCTAGAAAATTTCATGTTGAGTCGGAATTGTTGCATGAGTCATATGAAGTATCTACTCCCATTGGTGTCTCTATTGTTGCTAGAAAAGTGTATAGAAATTGTCCGGTTTGCATATTGAATAAGTTGTTGCCTTGCGATCTTATTGAGTTGAACATGGTGGATTTTGATGTTATTCTTGGGATGGATTGGTTGCATGCATATTATGCTTCTATTGATTGTAGGACTCGTAAAGTCAAGTTCCGATTTCCTAATGAACCCGTTCTTGAGTGGGAGAGCCGGGATGTTGTGGTGAAGGGGAAATTCATTTCTTGCATTAAAGCCCATAGGTTGATTTCCAAAGGGTGCTTGTACCATATTGTGAGAGTCAATGATGTGGAGTCTAAAGTCCCTCCTGTTGAGTCTATTCCGGTTGTTAATGAGTTTCTAGATGTCTTCCCAGAAGACCTTCCCGGTGTCCCTCCCGAAAGGGAGATAGATCTTGGTATAGACCTCCTTCCCGATACTCAACCTATTTCTATCCCCCCTTACCGTATGGCCCCGACAGAGTTGAAAGAGTTGAAAGAGCAATTAAAAGATTTGTTAGAGAAGGGATTTATTAGACCTAGTCATTCTCCCTGGGGTGCTCCGGTTTTGTTTGTGAAGAAGAAAGATGGGTCTCTTAGAATGTGTATTGATTATCGACAACTTAATAGGGTCACCGTCAAGAATAGGTATCCTCTTCCAAGGATTGACGATTTATTTGACCAATTGCATGGGGCTAGTCACTTCTCTAAGATTGATCTTCGGTCAGGGTATCATCAAGTGAAGGTGAGGGAGTGTGATATTCCCAAGACGGCCTTTCGTACTAGGTATGGGCACTATGAGTTTGTGGTGATGTCTTTCGGGTTGACTAATGCTCCGGCTCTCTTTATGGATTTGATGAATAGGGTTTTCAAACCCTACCTTGATTCTTTTGTGGTGGTGTTTATAGATGACATCTTGATCTATTCTCGGGGTGAGGAAGAGCACAAGGGTCACTTGAGGGTGGTACTCCAAAGATTGAGGGAAGAGAAGTTGTACGCTAAATATGAAAAGTGTGAGTTTTGGTTGAAGGAAGTTGCTTTCCTAGGCCATGTGGTGTCGGGGGATGGTATTAAGGTGGATCCTAAGAAGACCGATGTTATTAGGAATTGGCCTAGACCTTTGACCCCGTCGGATATAAGGAGTTTCTTGGGTTTAGCGGGTTATTATAGGAGATTTGTAGAAGGGTTTTCTTCTCTTGCTTCTCCTATGACTAAGTTGACTCAAAAGAAGGCTAAATTTGTGTGGTCGGATGAGTGTGAGGAAAGCTTCCAAACTTTGAAAGAAAGGCTTGTGTCCGCTCCTATTTTGTCACTTCCTGATGGGTTAGAAGGTTTTGTTGTTTATTGTGATGCTTCCCATATTGGTTTGGGTTGTGTGTTGATGCAAAGTGGTAAGGTTATAGCCTATGCTTCTAGGCAACTTAAGGTTCATGAAAAAAATTACCCAACCCATGATCTTGAATTGGCCGCCGTGGTTTTTGCTTTAAAGATTTGGCGTCATTATTTGTATGGGGTGCATGTTGATATCTTCACCGACCATAAGAGTCTCCAATATGTGTTCACACAAAAAGATCTTAACTTGAGACAAAGGAGGTGGTTAGAATTCTTTAAGGATTATGATATGAGTGTTCACTATCATCCGGGGAAAGCTAATGTGGTGGCGGATGCATTGAGTAGAGTGTCCATGGGTAGCTTGGCTCATGTGGAGGAAGGTAGTAAAGAGTTGGCTAAGGAGGTCCATCGGTTGGCCAAATTGGGAGTTAGGTTAGAAGGGGTGGATAGTGGAGGAGTAGTTGTTGTTGATGGTTCAAGATCTTCCTTGGTTGATGAGGTGATAGTCAAGCAAGATCTTGATCCTTCTTTGGTAGAATTAAAGGCTTCGGTGAGTAGTGGTAAGGTGGAGGTTTTCTCCCAAGGGGGAGATGGTGCCCTTAGGTACCAAGGTAGATTATGTGTTCCTTGTGTGGATGGTGTGAGGGAAAGAATCCTTGATGAGGCTCATAATTCTTCTTATTCTATTCATCCGGGGTCAACAAAGATGTATAGAGACTTGAGGGATGTGTATTGGTGAGGCGGTATGAAGAAGGACATTGCAAAATTTGTTTCGGGTTGCCATAGTTGTCAACAAGTCAAGGCTGAACATCAAAGGCCGGGTGGCCTAACTCAAGACATTGAGATACCTACTTGGAAGTGGGAAGAAATCAACATGGATTTTGTAGTGGGCTTACCCAAGGCTAGAAGAGGCTTTGATTCGGTTTGGGTGGTGGTTGATCGGATGACAAAGTCGGCTCATTTCCTACCGGTTAAAACTACTTACGGGGCTGAAGAGTATGCCAAGTTGTACATTCATGAATTGGTAAGGTTGCATGGGATTCCTTTGTCTATCATCTCGGATCGTGGTGCCCAATTCACTTCTCACTTTTGGAAGTCATTCCAAAGGGGTCTTGGTACAAAGGTAAAGCTTAGCACGGCCTTCCACCCTCAAACGGATGGCCAAGCCGAAAGAACAATTCAAACCTTGGAGGATATGCTTAGAGCTTGTGTATTGGAGTTGAAAGGTAGTTGGGATGATCATCTTCCTTTGATTGAATTTGCATACAACAATAGTTATCATTCTAGTATCGGTATGGCTCCTTTTGAGGCACTTTATGGTAGACGGTGTAGGTCACCGGTTGGGTGGTTTGAAGTCGGAGAGGTGGCCTTGTTGGGTCCGGATCTGGTCATGGATGCTCTTGAGAAGGTAAGGATGATTAGGGAGAGGTTGAAAACAGCCCAAAGTCGTCAAAGGTCTTATGCCGATGTGAGGAGACGGGATCTTGAATTCAAAGTGGGTGATTGGGTTTATTTGAAGGTTTCTCCAATGAAAGGTGTGGTTCGTTTTGGTAAGAAGGGGAAATTAAGTCCTAGGTATGTCGGTCCTTATGAGATAATAAAAAGGGTTGGTAAAGTAGCCTATGAGTTGGGGTTGCCCAAGGAGATGGAATTAGTTCATCCGGTATTCCATGTATCGATGTTGAGGAAATGTGTTGGTGATCCTAACGCTATTGTACCTCTTGAGGTTGTGGGTGTTGTAGAAGATAATTTGACGTATGAAGAAGTCCCGGTTCAGATCTTAGATAGACAAGTTAAAAGGTTGAGGAACAAAGAAGTGGCGTCCGTTAAGGTGCTTTGGAGAAATCAACAAGTGGAGAGTGCTACTTGGGAGGCCGAAGCGGACATGCAAAGACGTTATCCTTATCTATTCAACTCCACTCAAGCCTAAGGTATTAAATCAAGTCCTTTGTACTCCATCGAGTCCTACATTTCAGCCTCTGAATCATTAATGTGCATATATGTTTAAATTGATGAGTTATGGATGCTTTACACTAAGTTTTGAAATCTTGAAGTGATGTTTAAATAAAAATTTTGCATTCATGTTGGGGCTGATATGTTCTTACTAAGTCTTGCCTTGTACGTCTCTTCCACATTCGGGGACGAATGTTCCCAAGGGGGAGATATTGAAACGACCCCAAAAAATGCCCGAAAATGTGCTTCGGAAACACCTATAATTGTAATTTCCATATATCTCAAAATCCGTTTCGTTTTTCGAAAATCCGACTTCATATTCTTGTTTAGGGGGTCAAATTGAGTGGGAAATGGGTCTAACCCAAATTTTAGAGCAACCGTATCAAAATCCAAAATTTCCAAGTGAAGCCTTTTTCGAGGGTCTACTTTGGAGGGTCATATCTCCTAGCACACAAATTATTTGGTGGCCAATAATATATCCATGGAAAGCCCTTTGAGTTAGCTATCTAACGCACTTCGTTTCACCTTATTCGGAGTTCGGACGAAGAAGTTATGCCCATTTTCGTAAAGTCTGTCCGGCAGAAAATCCAAATTCCAGTAGCTGATTTTACTGTTCACCCCGCCTGTTTTTTTTTCTAAGTGTTGGACCCTTTTTTTCAAAGGACTTATATTAATTCCTAGATACCATAATCCAATTCCCATCCCAAAAAAAAACATTTCCCTCTCTACAATCCTCCATTTAAGAAGAAGAAGAAGTGGGAGCTAGGGCTTTGGATTCAAGGCTTTCTTCATCAATTTTCGTGGGAGATCATAGCAAAGGTATGGGGGTCTTGATCCTTGTCTAATTTTCCATACAAGGAGCCAAATCCAAAGTTACTTCAAAATATGAAAAATCTAGGTTTTCACTCAATCTCATGGGTTCTTCCATCAAATGGTTTTAAAAGGTTTCTAATGGCACTTTATGGTTATATTGTTGTTGTATTGACGATTTAAGATGAAAATACTCCATGAACCCATGATTTCTCTCTATTCCTAGTTTATGCCTTTATGAAGTGGTTGCTAGATAATGAATGTATATGAATCAAACTTGTTTAAAGGTCTTTAGATTGTTGAAGTATGTCATTACCCATGCTTATTTTATGGTGTATTGTTGGTGTATTGGTATGTGAGGCTTATGGCCTTAAAGGCATAGTATGAGAAATTGGAGTGTTATCATGACATTATATGAATGAGAATCCAATGAAGATAATGTGATCATGTTATGAATGTAAAGGTGTTGTTGTAGGTTGTTCACTGTTTTGGTTGCATAATTACTACCCTAATTTCCATGCTCTTTGATTTCATTACATGCCTTCAAGGTGTTTGACAAAATGTCCAACTATGGAGAATTGATAAATTGATGTTTTAAAGCTTGAGTTATGAGATGTATGGAACTTCAAAGATGTGTTGATGACAAACTAAGCTTGTGTATATGTTCATTCCATACGTGAGATTGCATTAGAGCCTAATGAGAATTTCCTATATAAAGTGTTGCATGACCATGCCCGGTCCGGGGGAAAAGAACCGGACAACCATGTGAGAGGTTTATATCTCACCACCTAGGATGTTTGGGGTGTGACCAACATCAACCATGTGAGAGGTTTATATCTCACCACCTAGGATGTTTGGGGTGTGACCAACATCAACCATGTGAGAGGTTTATATCTCACCACCTAGGATGCTTGGGGTGTGACCAACATCAACCATGTGAGGGGTTTATACCTTGCCACCAGGGTGTCCGGGTGTGAACGGCATCCCCCATCCTAAGTTGGGGTTATAGATTGGTTGGATCATGCATACACATATGATATCTACTATTAGTATAGATTTACTTAAACATGTTTTGACTTCACTTTGATCATGCATCCTCATATTGTTATTCATAATGCCTATGAAACTATTTCTTGTATTTCGATTGTGTCCTTGTTTATTGTTGTGTTGCACCCCGCATACTTAGTACATTCCAAGTACTAACGCATATTTTGCCTACATGATGTCACCATGTAGGGACCGGAGCTACTCTTGATCCTTCTCTCCATTCACGTGGCTAGTACGACGCTTATCCGAGTTTGTTGGTGAGTCCTCAATAATTCGAGGGCTATGTTATGTTTCTTACTCCTATGTTTTGAGACTTTAGCTTGCAATTGTATTTTAACTATGAGGGGAGCCGGTAATATGTCATGGCCCCCGTCCTATCTATGTATGTAGAGGTGTGAGTTGGACAAGTATTTTGTAAACGAGCTTGACTCTTATTCTATGATGTCATTTTGAAATGGTTTGCCTTAGTCCCTATTTCCCGTTAATTAATGTTGAATGTACTTCCGCGACCGATGAAGTGTGATGACAAGTTTGAGAGGCTTGTTTGGGGTTCCTTCGGGTTCCTCATTCGCCATGTCACGTCTAGGCCCTAGGCTTGGGTCGTGACAAGCTTGGTATCAGAGCACTAGGTTGTTAAATCCTCGGAGTCCAACACACCGCGTTGAGTAGAGTCCTAATCATGGTTGTGAAGCGCGCCACGACTATGAATGGGAGGCTACAAAACGTTTTAGGAAAGGTTTCCCTTCTTCATGTTCTATGTCGTGCTTAGAGTGTGATAAGGTGATTCCTCCCTAACGCTTGTTCTTTGATTGCTAGATCATCATGCCAAACATGAGGGGAAGACGGGCCCGATCACCGGAAGAGCCACCCACCAATGGTGAGCTCCGTGATGCACTCACCATGCTTGCACAAGTGGTATCTAACCAAGTGCAACAAGGAGCCCAAGCTCCTCGAACTACCACCCCGGGGGAAAGGGTGAGAGATTTCATGAGGATGAACCCTCCGGTCTTCCATGGTTCAAAGGTGGATGAGGACCCGCAAGAGTTCATCGATGAGGTATGCAAAATCTTGACCATTATGGATGTTGGTGCTTGTGAGAAGGCGGAATTGGCGGCTTACCAACTCAAGGGGGTTGCTCAAATTTGGTTTGATCAATGGAAGGGTGAGAAAGGTAATGGCTATGTGGTGTTGTGGGAGGAGTTTAAAATTGCTTTCCTTAATAGGTTCTTCCCTCTTGAGCTTAGGGAGGCAAAGTTGGTGGAGTTCATGAACTTGAAGCAAGGAGCTATGAGTGTGAGGGAGTATGCCCTCAAATTTGTCCAACTCTCCAAGTATGCACCTCACTTGGTGGCCGACTCTAGGTCGAGGATGAACAAATTTGTGATGGGTGTATCCGACTTGGTTAGTGAGGAGTGTCGGTCCGCTATGCTCATTGGAGATATGGATTTGTCTCGGTTGATGACTTATGCCGAGCAAATGGAGGAGGAGAAATTGAGGAAGAGAAGGGGGCACGAGGCCAAGAGGGCCCGATTGGAGAATAGGTTCCCTAAGGGTGCTAGATTTCATCAAGGCCGAGGAAACCCTCATGTCAACCGGGGATTTGCTATCAATGTTCCTAGACCTCAAGGGGGAGGTGAAGTGGGTTCTATGGATGTATGCCCTAAGTGTGGGAGGAAGCATGGTGGTCCTTGCATGAAGGGTTCGGGTGCTTGCTTTGAATGTGGAGAAGTGGGTCATAAGAGGTTTGAATGTCCCAAGATCCGCAACAAGGTCCGAAGTGCTAACACTACTCCTTTGGGTAGAGGTGCTTCTCAAAGTGGTGCCCCAAGGAACAATCGATTTTATGCTTTGCATGGTAGACAAGGTGTTAATGAGACCCCGGATGTGGTGACCGGTATGTTGCAAATCTTTGATTTTGATGTTTATACTTTGATTGATCCGGGTGCCACCCTTTCCTTTGTTACCCCCTTAGTTGCTAGAAAATTTCATGTTGAGTCGGAATTGTTGCATGAGTCATATGAAGTATCTACTCCCATTGGTGTCTCTATTGTTGCTAGAAAAGTGTATAGAAATTGTCCGGTTTGCATATTGAATAAGTTGTTGCCTTGCGATCTTATTGAGTTGAACATGGTGGATTTTGATGTTATTCTTGGGATGGATTGGTTGCATGCATATTATGCTTCTATTGATTGTAGGACTCGTAAAGTCAAGTTCCGATTTCCTAATGAACCCGTTCTTGAGTGGGAGAGCCGGGATGTTGTGGTGAAGGGGAAATTCATTTCTTGCATTAAAGCCCATAGGTTGATTTCCAAAGGGTGCTTGTACCATATTGTGAGAGTCAATGATGTGGAGTCTAAAGTCCCTCCTGTTGAGTCTATTCCGGTTGTTAATGAGTTTCTAGATGTCTTCCCAGAAGACCTTCCCGGTGTCCCTCCCGAAAGGGAGATAGATCTTGGTATAGACCTCCTTCCCGATACTCAACCTATTTCTATCCCCCTTACCGTATGGCCCCGGCAGAGTTGAAAGAGTTGAAAGAGCAATTAAAAGATTTGTTAGAGAAGGGATTTATTAGACCTAGTCATTCTCCCTGGGGTGCTCCGGTTTTGTTTGTGAAGAAGAAAGATGGGTCTCTTAGAATGTGTATTGATTATCGACAACTTAATAGGGTCACCGTCAAGAATAGGTATCCTCTTCCAAGGATTGACGATTTATTTGACCAATTGCATGGGGCTAGTCACTTCTCTAAGATTGATCTTCGGTCAGGGTATCATCAAGTGAAGGTGAGGGAGTGTGATATTCCAAGACGGCCTTTCGTACTAGGTATGGGCACTATGAGTTTGTGGTGATGTCTTTCGGGTTGACTAATGCTCCGGCTCTCTTTATGGATTTGATGAATAGGGTTTTCAAACCCTACCTTGATTCTTTTGTGGTGGTGTTTATAGATGACATCTTGATCTATTCTCGGGGTGAGGAAGAGCACAAGGGTCACTTAAGGGATGTGTATTGGTGGGGCGGTATGAAGAAGGACATTGCAAAATTTGTTTCGGGTTGCCATAGTTGTCAACAAGTCAAGGCTGAACATCAAAGGCCGGGTGGCCTAACTCAAGACATTGAGATACCTACTTGGAAGTGGGAAGAAATCAACATGGATTTTGTAGTGGGCTTACCCAAGGCTAGAAGAGGCTTTGATTCGGTTTGGGTGGTGGTTGATCGGATGACAAAGTCGGCTCATTTCCTACCGGTTAAAACTACTTACGGGGCTGAAGAGTATGCCAAGTTGTACATTCATGAATTGGTAAGGTTGCATGGGATTCCTTTGTCTATCATCTCGGATCGTGGTGCCCAATTCACTTCTCACTTTTGGAAGTCATTCCAAAGGGGTCTTGGTACAAAGGTAAAGCTTAGCACGGCCTTCCACCCTCAAACGGATGGCCAAGCCGAAAGAACAATTCAAACCTTGGAGGATATGCTTAGAGCTTGTGTATTGGAGTTGAAAGGTAGTTGGGATGATCATCTTCCTTTGATTGAATTTGCATACAACAATAGTTATCATTCTAGTATCGGTATGGCTCCTTTTGAGGCACTTTATGGTAGACGGTGTAGGTCACCGGTTGGGTGGTTTGAAGTCGGAGAGGTGGCCTTGTTGGGTCCGGATCTGGTCATGGATGCTCTTGAGAAGGTAAGGATGATTAGGGAGAGGTTGAAAACAGCCCAAAGTCGTCAAAGGTCTTATGCCGATGTGAGGAGACGGGATCTTGAATTCAAAGTGGGTGATTGGGTTTATTTGAAGGTTTCTCCAATGAAAGGTGTGGTTCGTTTTGGTAAGAAGGGGAAATTAAGTCCTAGGTATGTCGGTCCTTATGAGATAATAAAAAGGGTTGGTAAAGTAGCCTATGAGTTGGGGTTGCCCAAGGAGATGGAATTAGTTCATCCGGTATTCCATGTATCGATGTTGAGGAAATGTGTTGGTGATCCTAACGCTATTGTACCTCTTGAGGTTGTGGGTGTTGTAGAAGATAATTTGACGTATGAAGAAGTCCCGGTTCAGATCTTAGATAGACAAGTTAAAAGGTTGAGGAACAAAGAAGTGGCGTCCGTTAAGGTGCTTTGGAGAAATCAACAAGTGGAGAGTGCTACTTGGGAGGCCGAAGCGGACATGCAAAGACGTTATCCTTATCTATTCAACTCCACTCAAGCCTAAGGTATTAAATCAAGTCCTTTGTACTCCATCGAGTCCTACATTTCAGCCTCTGAATCATTAATGTGCATATATGTTTAAATTGATGAGTTATGGATGCTTTACACTAAGTTTTGAAATCTTGAAGTGATGTTTAAATAAAATTTTTGCATTTATGTTGGGGCTGATATGTTCTTACTAAGTCTTGCCTTGTACGTCTCTTCCACATTCGGGGACGAATGTTCCCAAGGGGGAGATATTGAAACGACCCCAAAAAATGCCCGAAAATGTGCTTCGGAAACACCTATAATTGTAATTTCCATATATCTCAAAATCCGTTTCGTTTTTCGAAAATCCGACTTCATATTCATGTTTAGGGGGTCAAATTGAGTGGGAAATGGGTCTAACCCAAATTTTAGAGCAACCGTATCAAAATCCAAAATTTCCAAGTGAAGCCTTTTTCGAGGGTCTACTTTGGAGGGTCATATCTCCTAGCACACAAATTATTTGGTGGCCAATAATATATCCATGGAAAGCCCTTTGAGTTAGCTATCTAACGCACTTCGTTTCACCTTATTCGGAGTTCGGACGAAGAAGTTATGCCCATTTTCGTAAAGTCTGTCCGGCAGAAAATCCAAATTCCAGTAGCTGATTTTACTGTTCATCTACTGTTCACCCGCCTGTTTTTTTTTTCTAAGTGTTGGACCCTTTTTTTCAAAGGACTTATATTAATTCCTAGATACCATAATCCAATTCCCATCCCAAAAAAAAACATTTCCCTCTCTACAATCTTCCATTTAAGAAGAAGAAGAAGTGGGAGCTAGGGCTTTGGATTCAAGGCTTTCTTCATCAATTTTCGTGGGAGATCATAGCAAAGGTATGGGGGTCTTGATCCTTGTCTAATTTTCCATACAAGGAGCCAAATCCAAAGTTACTTCAAAATATGAAAAATCTAGGTTTTCACTCAATCTCATGGGTTCTTCCATCAAATGGTTTTAAAAGGTTTCTAATGACACTTTATGGTTATATTGTTGTTGTATTGACGATTTAAGATGAAAATACTCCATGAACCCATGATTTCTCTCTATTCCTAGTTTATGCCTTTATGAAGTGGTTGCTAGATAATGAATGTATATGAATCAAACTTGTTTAAAGGTCTTTAGATTGTTGAAGTATGTCATTACCCATGCTTATTTTATGGTGTATTGTTGGTGTATTGGTATGTGAGGCTTATGGCCTTAAAGGCATAGTATGAGAAATTGGAGTGTTATCATGACATTATATGAATGAGAATCCAATGAAGATAATGTGATCATGTTATGAATGTAAAGGTGTTGTTGTAGGTTGTTCACTGTTTTGGTTGCATAATTACTACCCTAATTTCCATGCTCTTTGATTTCATTACATGCCTTCAAGGTGTTTGACAAAATGTCCAACTATGGAGAATTGATAAATTGATGTTTTAAAGCTTGAGTTATGAGATGTATGGAACTTCAAAGATGTGTTGATGACAAACTAAGCTTGTGTATATGTTCATTCCATACGTGAGATTGCATTAGAGCCTAATGAGAATTTCCTATATAAAGTGTTGCATGACCATGCCCGGTCCGGGGAAAAGAACCGGACAATCATGTGAGAGGTTTATATCTCACCACCTAGGATGTTTGGGGTGTGACCAACATCAACCATGTGAGAGGTTTATATCTCACCACCTAGGATGTTTGGGGTGTGACCAACATCAACCATGTGAGAGCTTTATATCTCACCACCTAGGATGCTTGGGGTGTGACCAACATCAACCATGTGAGGGGTTTATACCTTGCCACCAGGGTGTCCGGGTGTGAACGGCATCCCCCATCCTAAGTTGGGGTTATAGATTGGTTGGATCATGCATACACATATGATATCTACTATTAGTATAGATTTACTTAAACATGTTTTGACTTCACTTTGATCATGCATCCTCATATTGTTATTCATAATGCCTATGAAACTATTTCTTGTATTTCGATTGTGTCCTTGTTTATTGTTGTGTTGCACCCCGCATACTTAGTACATTCCAAGTACTAACGCATATTTTGCCTACATGATGTCACCATGTAGGGACCGGAGCTACTCTTGATCCTTCTCTCCATTCACGTGGCTAGTACGACGCTTATCCGAGTTTGTTGGTGAGTCCTCAATAATTCGAGGGCTAGGTTATGTTTCTTACTCCTATGTTTTGAGACTTTAGCTTGCAATTGTATTTTAACTATGAGGGGAGCCGGTAATATGTCATGGCCCCCGTCCTATCTATGTATGTAGAGGTGTGAGTTGGACAAGTATTTTGTAAACGAGCTTGACTCTTATTCTATGATGTCATTTTGAAATGGTTTGCCTTAGTCCCTATTTCCCGTTAATTAATGTTGAATGTACTTCCGCGACCGATGAAGTGTGATGACAAGTTTGAGAGGCTTGTTTGGGGTTCCTTCGGGTTCCTCATTCGCCATGTCACGTCTAGGCCCTAGGTTTGGGTCGTGACAGCACCCCCTAGTCATAACACGGCGTACTCGACCTCGAAGAGGTCTAATACAAGCCTTTTAGCATTCATAACATTCGATATAGAAAAGAGTGTGGTATAAAAAAATACCTTTTAATCCAAAAACATAAGACTCAAAGGTCAACATCTTTAAAAACAATCTTTATACGCAAGTGGAAGACTAACCTCACATGGCCATTCTTAGACAAACATACCAGATAGGGTCACGACCCTTTACACAATAGAAAATACTAAAGTCTATTACAGAGTGTCTTGAACATAAAGAACTAGAAATATAGAATCCTTGTCCTCGAACATATGAGGGCATACCAAAAGATCTTGAGAGAACTCTAATCCTAAGCTTCAACTCTAAGCCAACTCAATCACATTCATGCACCTACACTTGTAGAAAATAGAGAAAAGTATGGAGTTAGCACAATTAAGTACTATGTATGATGACCATGCAAAAACATGCTTTTAAAACGGACATTTTTGGTTGGATACTCATGCCTATGCTATTTGAGAAAACCTTGTAAGTCATGAACAAATAAGGCATAATTTGCATCACAACCAACATATAAAGCATTTACTTCACATTTATACTTCACCTCAAGTAATGATGCTTCACAATTATCAATATGCAACACATAACATGTACACCAAGTAGGATACAAGTTACCATCCTAGGATCTCTATCCAGAGTCATCCTAAGACACACTTGAGTGAGACATGAAGTGGCCGCCCATACAACCTCATTCATACACACCTAAGTGTTCCTCAAGGCGACAGACAAGAACTTTGACATCTCAATATAACATGCTAAGTAGTTCATTTCCTTAGTATAAGAGAGACATGTAATATATTATAAGGATATTCAAGTCAACATTCTTCTTTGGAGTCATTTAGGATACATTTATGCATTTAGAGGACTTTCATGTATTAGCCATTAAGGCTTAGGGAACTCACTTTAGTATCTTCAAAGCCTACTCGTGCAATGTGTCGAGAGCATCCCATACTACTACCTACACATTATAGAATTTATCCAATAACTAGAGTGCACATCCCACATGATGGGAATAGGCATTAACCGACATAGACCACACTAGCTAGGCATGGAATCTAGTGTCATAAGATCCCACACCGTGGAGGGTGTTCTACTCACCAAATGTAGAACTACTACACATCCCATGTAGGCACATGGTTTAAGGGATATCCAAAGAAGTTCATTGTGCCCTAACCTCATGCTCGGAGAGGGCCACCATCTTAACCATATCCACTCGGTGCTTAGCCTTAGTTCCCATAGAGTAGTTTCATTCACATATATGTACTAGAGATGGCACCATCATTAGGTCTAGCCGACCCATAGTACTTCTACCAGGAAGGGCACCACAAAGGATCCACCGATCAAGGTTCATTAAGGATAGCTCACTGACTTTCTTAGAGAGGGTTTTCTACCATTCCAGTCCACCAACTCTAAGTCTATCATTTCACACAAGAAGAAGGTCATCACCATAAGGTCCACAACTTCAAGGTTTCACATTCACTTAGGGGTCTAGACTTACTCATGAAAAGGGTACCATGCTTAGGTCTAGCCTACTCAAGATATAGCTTAGAATGCCTCTTTAGTCATTCATAGAAAGGGCACCATGCTTAGCTCTACCAATCCATGCTCAATTAGACACGTAAGTCAAAATATCACATTCAAGAAGAGGTACCTAAGTCTACCAAATTATGAGACAACCTCACCATATAGAGACCCTTCATAGTCTAACATCATCACTTGTGAACATTAAGAGATATCACACTTTCAATCACAATGCTACACACTTTACACAAGATCACCTTGAGATCCCATGAACACTTTCACATTTGTAACGACTCGAGATCACCCCCTAGTCATTACCGGCGTATTCGACCTCGAAGAGGTCTTATACAAGTCCTTAGCATTCATCATAACATGTATCATAGAATAAAATCACGAAAAATTTAAAACTTTTACTTTGGAAGTTCAACTTCACTTCATATATGAAAAATAGAATCTAACTTCGTCACAATGCACCATCTAGACATAGAAGTATCGAAAATGGACTTCGCCCTACATCAATAAGAAGTCTTGCAAATAGGAAGTACAACAATGTCTTTCAACATAAGCAAAGAACTAAACATAGAAGCTAGATGATAGGGACTTGTCCTCGAACTTGAGGACTCACCAACTTGGGGAAGAAACTCCAAGTTTCTTGAGAAGTAATCTTGAATCCTCAACGACCCGAACCTAAATGTTTGGGAAAAGGGAGAAAACATGGGTTAGTACAACACACGTACTAATATGGCTACTATGCATAAAACCATTGAAACATGCATAAAGGACATTTTATTCAAAACATGCTTTTTGCCAAGTAACTCCAATATACACACAAATTAAGTATCATAGTCCAAACCAACTTACTATCATCCCAACATGTAGACAACCCAACCAATAATAGTGCAATGCAAAGAATAGAACCACATAACCCTATTCAAAGCCAAGTATCACATTAAGCAACCTACTTCATGCATACATTCATAAGATTATATTTCATCATAACTTACCACATTCATAATGATCATACATAACATAGCTTCAACATACATAATTCATAATAATCATAATCATAAGAGAACACTACTACAACCATCTCTTAGGATCCCACAAGTGCAATGTCCAAGAGAAGTCTCATACCCCTCCCTTACACTATGTAGAAACCCTTAAGAAAGCCCTAGTAAGAGTTCACACCTTTCATACCTTCATTTACTTTTACATTAGGGAAATATTGCAATAACCAACATGGACCATGAGAGCTACATGGAATCCGGTGTTCTACTCCCTCACCGAAAAGAGAGGGTTAACACTTGCCTAAGGTGTAACCATTCATACATAGCTATCTAGGTGGATCCACTAAGCTAGAGTCCTATATGGGCACATAGTTAAGGGTCAAGGAGATTGCTTCTAGAACCCTAACTTACTAAACGTGGGGTTTCCATCTCATGAGACAACACATACCATGGGTAATCCGAACTTGCTAAACGTGAGAAAAACGCATGTGGGAGCCGGACTTACTAAACTTGAGACCCCCATCTCATTACATGCCCTTTCGGTGCTAAGTATCTAATTCCCTTTTGTAATCATCTTTAGTCATCACATAAGTTCACATTAGCCTTTACTAGACTCTTATGTAAACATCTTACCATAATAGCTCATATGTGTTCATAAGTGAGTAACAATCCTTTCACTTAGAAACAATAAGTAAGTGAGTAACCCTTTTAACTTTACATTACACTTAATCATGAGAACTACTTTCAATCATATAGAAATCATACCATAACATACATACATACATATTCATAGCTAATCAAGTGTAGAGGGTTAAGGATGAGGAAACTAGGTCATCAACACCACAACACACATTAGGTATAGCATCATTACAATCTAAGTAGGTAGTTCACCTTTCATACTTGAGTTCAAAAAAGAACCAACCTTCACACCTTCTTGCCCTTCATAGGACATTCATACTACAATCACCAATCAGTTCATAACCAATACATATACAAGGTAATTCATGAAGTAATACATAATGAACATCAATATAAGCAATTGACATATTCCCTTCATAGCCTTCAAGGCTTCATTCAAGACTCAACCCTAATTCATAGAAATTATACATAACCTAGGGTAGAATCATCATACAAACATGAATTACATAACATCACATTCATTCATAGCCTTTATCAATATCCAACACAAACTAGGGTTAGAATTAGGAAACGAAGGAGAAACATAGGTCTCATGGGGAATTCTTCAAGAAACACCAATACAACATAAATCATCCATAATTGTTCATATAACATCAAAGTCAGTTTATAACATCAATTTCACTTTAGAAAGAAGACCCACATTTTTGGATTGAAACCTAGAATTGGAGATTTTGAAATTCATCTTGAAGGACCCTCTTTGGGGAAAGGAATCCCAAGAGTGATAAGCAACCATACCTTATTGATGAATTAACCACGAAAATCCGAGTTGAAACCTTGGAGAGTTGGTCTTCTTCCTGCAGCTCCAATCTTCTTCAATGGAGTTCTTAAGAGAGAGAGAGAGTAGAGAGAATGAGGAACTTTAGGTTTAATCTTTGGGTTTTGGTGTTTGAATGATACAAGTGAGGTAAATTGAATTAAAAATAATTATATGCACATCCCCTAAAGTACCCTAAATACCCCTTACTTAAATGCACTCTTTAATGAAGTAAAAATAGATTTCTGAATTTCCTGCATTTTCATCGCGAAACAAATCTGCGACGCGGAGCTGTTCCCTGAAGATATTTGGAATTAAATTTTTAGACAGTAGAGTCTGCGACATGACCGCGTCGCGAGATACTTTTTTCTCTTTGGGGGAGCAAGTGCGCGGACGTGGCCCTATTCCCTCCAAGTGCAATTTGCAAGCTGCCTTGGCAGCTTGCTTGGCTAAGGTTGGGTTCCTCCTCGGGCCCCTTAGGGTGGCCCGGGGGCATCGTATTCGAACATTTTTACCCTAGGAACATATATTTACCTATTTTAAACCTTTTCACCAGATTATATCATCGTACAACACTCCCAAACCTGCCCAAAACCTAAGGACACACTAGAACACATTCTTCTCTAGTTTCCAGACGTCGTGGTCGTTTCTTGACGTTTAGATTTTACTCTCCAAACCAAGTCAATTACATTATTTTAGGTTTATAAACATCATTATAACTATTTTTAAGTCATTATTCATAAGGTGAGGCTCTTACTTAAGTCATAGAATTTCTGGGGTGTTACAACATTATACCTTCAATACATATAACATGATAATACATCAATTCCCCCATATAATGACTTCATGGCCATAATTACAATACAATACAACATATAAGCAGCTCCACCATAAGTGGATCACCCATACAAGAACAATTCTAATAATACCTTGAGATTAGGTCAACGTACCCTTCATGCCAAGCCAAAACCACCCATTACCCAATTCTCCAACAATTCAACATAGATAGATATATGTCACAATAGAAATCAACACTACAATTCAATCTAAGCACAATTCTATCAACATTCGTTCATAAACAATAAACCCACTTCATAAGTCAAATTTAGGGTTTTAGTGAAATCATGGGTTCTTGAAGAAATTTCATATAAAATCATCAATTATACCTTAATTCACCAATATAATGCTTTTGGAAACATTTTACCAACGAACCCATGCTTAAAATAGAAATTAGGTTTTTTGTTCTTTGAAAACTTTTCAAACCCTTTTATATTGACTCCTTGAAAGGAAGAATAATCAAGGATCAAGGGTCACCATACCTTAGACTTGATGAATCCCACGAATATTTAACGAAGAAATCTTGAAATCCAAAACCCTTGGTTCCACTTCTTTTTCTTCCTTGAGTTGAGAGAGAAATATTGAGTGAGAAGAACTTTGGAGGTTTTCATTGAGTATTTGAGAATAATGAGTTAAAGGAAGGTTTTAAGACTTAAAACTATTTATATGTATCATATAACCCTTTTAAAATAAACCCCACACTCTAAAACATTTAAAAGAAATTACCCAAAAGCCCCTAAATAAAGCAGCCCCGTCAGGGACCACGCCCACTTGGACGGGTCGTGAAGGGAACCACGGCTCGTGGTGGTGCCCGTGGTCCCTTGACCAGTGGGCCTCTCCACCATGTCAAGCCCTCAAGGGCCCAAGGCATCTTCACGGAGGCTCCCACGATCTGTGGTGCACACCACGAGTCGTGGTGGAGCTCGTGAAGTTGAGGCAGCATCTAGGAAAAGTTGCCTTGCCTCCCTTGAGACCAAGTTATCTTCACGCCCAAGTATACGGACTATCTAGGGCACCACTGGTTGTGGTGGTGCCCGTGGTCTTTGGGGCAGTGAGCAACCAACTTGGGACAGCCTTGGCTTTTTGGCTGAGGCTTGCCCCTTATGGCTTGGCTCCTTGTCTAGCACCCTCAGCCAACCTAGAGTAGGTCTCATAGCATAGAGTCTAACATGTGCCTTGACGTTGATTCGTAAGACCCCTTTCAAACAAGACTAGGTCAACATTACACCACTAAAACACATTAGCTCAAAAGACTACTCTCCGAACGTCATGGTTGTCCCTTGACGTTCGACCTCAAAACTCTTCAAACTAAACCTTAAAAGCCAAAACTCTTCATTTTAACAAATTACCGACTTCCAAAACACATGTGAAGCTCTAGTTCATCCTATTTCATTTTAGGGTCATCACATTATGCTACAAGGAGCGAGGGAGAAAATGTTGGTTGGGATGCCAATGATGGCTAGGTGAAGAGATAGGACTTGATATGCTAGATTTATATGTCATACTTAGGAGGGATTAGTAGTATTATTGTTATGATCCTATGGGATTGTAGAACCTATAAAGTCAAAATTGTTAGTTCCCGAATGAGCCTATCTGTGAGTGAAAGGGGGAAAAGTTTATATCCTAAGCTTGGGTTATATTTTGTCTTTAAAATGACTTTGAGGGTAGCATGTACCACCTAGCTAAGGTGAGGGAGATATGTTTAGGTGTTGACCAACTTCAAAGAGTTAGTTGTCATTTAAGATTGATCGTAAGTATGGTCATTTTGTGTAGGGTGTTTGGGAAATACCCAGATTTGATTGGTTGGTAGACTCTACGAAAAGTGAGGATATGGGTTGAAATGGTTTAGAATTTTCTTGATCTGACCTTAGTAGAATTGAATGAAATATGAGGGTATATGTTTGGCCGGCAAAGAGGTTGCCTTAATTGTGGTCACAGAATGAAGGATTTGACCAAAGTCAAAGGCTATGAGAAGAGAGGGTAAGCAAGTTCCTCCTAATGGCACCGGTATTTTGATAGTTCTCTACAGATGTAAATGTTTGATTAGATTCCGATGCTACTTTTTAGACCTTGATGTTATCCTTGGCAAGGATTGGTTGTAATTGTTAGGCCTCTAGTGATTTTAGAACCCAGTAAGGTTATTATGAGTTTTTGGCTATTCTTTGGGATTTCTTGAAAGAAGTGGTACATGAGGTTTTTAGTAGGGGGCTTCCTCCCAAGGGGGAGATGGTGTGCTTAGATAGCAAGATTGTTGAGAGTCCCGATATCCTCATCTCTCTCTTCTATTCCTATTCTAGCTTTAGACAAAGAGTTCCTCTTGGCCTGTTTATGTTTTGGAGTCATGTGTGTTTTACAAAATTTCCATGATCTCCTTATGTTATGCATGTTCTTGAGAAGTTCATGATTAGTGATAAAATGAGTTTTCATGATTTATGTATTCCTCGTGTTATTGTGCATTTAGTATGAGTTGCCTACATGCTTCATGAGACGAATTGTCAAACATGCTTTATTATGCTTTTGAGAGTAATTGCATAATTTGCTTCATGTTATTAAGTTGAGCATGCTCTGAGTTGGAGAAGGTAGTTCCTCCTATGAATATGTGAAATGATTGAAGTTTTCATGCATAATGGTTGTTAGATGTAGTTCCTTCTTCCTTATGTTGCATTGATCATGTTGAGATGGAGTTGATGTTTCCTCCTTTAAGTTGTGCATTATTGTGATGTTTCATGCATGATGGGCTCCAAGTCTTAAGTCTTTAATTTCGTAAGGTGTCTAGATCGTCATTCGAGGACGAATGTTCCCAAGGGGGAGATAATGTAACACCCCAAAAACTAGTAGGCTTATCTAGAACTCATCGTAAGGGTTAGAGTCGTTAATTTAGCTTCCCGTACTTAATGTGAGGGGTTTAGGGTTAAAACATCAAGGTACGACCCCCCAAGGACCAACCAAGGAGGACCCTAACATTTTTGCCCAAAAATATGCCCAAGGCCTTGACCTACTGCAAGACCCACGCCCCGTGGGTGGGTCCACTCCCCGTGGTCTGGTCTCGTGGATCAAGGGCCAACATTTGGATTTGCAGATCCCAACCCACGCCCCATCAGTACAGGCCATGGGTCAGTCCATGCCACATAGGTGGAGGTCGTGGATGGGGCCTGTGAACTGCTCCAATGGGCGGTTAAGGCTAGGGTTTTTAGGTAATTTCTTTTTAAGTTAGTATTAAGTGAGGTCATTTTGTATAGTTTTAATAAGCATATATAAACCTTTTTAAGTCATTAAACAACCCATTCACCTCATAAAATCCAAAAACCCAAATCAATAACCAACTTTCCCCAAATATTCTCTCTAGAACTCTAAGGAAAAGGAAGAAGAAGAAAGGTGAAGCTAGGGTTGAAGAATCGAGATTTTCTCCTCAAATTCGTGAGAATTATTCAATAAGGTATGGTAGCTCTTCATCCATGTAGCCCCTCCAAAAACCCCGATTGCAAAGCTAGAAAACCCAAAAGCTAGGGTTTGACTTCAATCTCATGGATTCCGTTCAAATTCATTTTTAATAATTGATTTATGTTTGTTTATGGATATATTGATGATTTTATATTATTTTAAGTTGAATTCCCCAAGAATCCATGAATTACCCTATTTTTCCAATTTGGATCTTAAGTGTGGGTATTGATTGATGCAAGTAGAATATGATAGAATTATGCTTGTAGTAATTGATCTATTTGAATTATGTTATCATAGATGTCTAATGTAGTAATTCTATATGTAATGATGAATCATGATCTATGGTCCTTGAAGGGT
>NW_026020775.1:0-7307 GCF_900185275.1 Solanum verrucosum
AATCAGTGGTCTATAGCACATAAAAATCAGTAAAATGTGGTTTTACCTGCTCTAGGGCTCGTTTGACCTTGAAAATGGGCCTATTTGGCCGTGAGGGCAAACTGTCTCAATAGGAAAGTTCTTAACGAACGTCCAGATAAAATTTTGGCAAAAATGATTCGGAATTCTAGATCTCCAAAAAATCTATGGACTATAGCATACGAAAATTGGTAAAATGGGAGGTTTACCTGCTCTATGGCTCGTTTGACCTTGAAAATGGGCCATTCTGGCCGTGAGGGCCAACTGTCCCCATAGGTAAGGTCTTAACGGACGTCCAGGTAAAATTTGTGAAAAAATGAGGTTGCAATTCCGGATCACTAAAAATCCGTGGACAATAGCACACGAAAACAGGTAAAATTGGGGGTTTACCTGCTCTAGGGCTCGTTTGACTTTGAAAATGGGTCATTTTGGGCATGATGATTTCGGAATTCTAGATCTCCAAAAAATCTATGGACTATAGCATATGAAAATTGGTAAAATGGGAGGATTTCCTGCTCTATGGCTTGTTTGACCTTGATAATGGATCATTTTGGCCGTGAGGGCCAACTGTCCCCATAGGTAAGGTCTTAACGGACATCCAGGTAAAATTTTGGCAAAAATGAGGTCGAAATTTCGGATCACCAAAAAATCTGTGGACTATAGCACAAGAAAATTGGTAAAATGGGGGTTTACCTGCTCAAGGGCTCGTTTGACCTTGAAAATGGATCATTTTGGATGTGAGGGCCAACTGGCTCCATAGGTAAGGTCTTAACGGACGTCCAAGTATAATTTTGGCAAAAATGAGGTCGAAATTCCGGATCACCAAAAAATTTGTGGACAATAGAACACGAAAATCGGTAAAATAGGGGGTTTACCTTCCTAGAGATCGTTTGTCCTTGAAAATGGGTCATTCTGGCCGTGAGGGCTAATTGGCTCCATAGTAAGGTCTTAATGGACATCCAGGTAAAATTTTAGAAAAAATAAGATCGGAATTCTCGATCACCAAATAAGATGGTGAACTATAGCACACGAAAATTGGCAAAATAAAGGATTTACCTGCTCTAGGGCTCGTTTGACCTTGGAAAAGGGCCATTTTGGCCATGAGGGCCAACTAGCTCCGTAGATAAGGTCTTAACGGACGTTCAGGTATAATGTTGGCAAAAATGAGGACAGAATTCCGGATCACCAAAAAATCCATTGAATATAGCACACGAAAATGGATAAAATGGGGGGATTACCTGGTCTAGGGTTCTGTTGTATTTGAAAATGGGCCATTTTGGCCATGAGGGCCAACTTGGATCCATATATAAGGTCTTAACAGAAGTCCAGGTAAAATTTGGCAAAAATGAGTGCGGAATTCCGGATCACCAAAAAATCCGGGTCTATAGCACATAAAAATCGGTAATAATGGGTTTTACCTGCTCTAGGGCTCGTTTGACCTTGAAAATGGGCCTATTTGGCCGTGAGGGCAAACTGTCTCAATAGGAAAGTTCTTAACGAACGTCCAGATAAATTTTGGCAAAAATGATTTCGAAATTCTAGATCTCCAAAAATCTATGGACTATAGCATACGAAAATTGGTAAAATGGGAGGTTTACCTGCTCTATGGCTCGTTTGACCTTGAAAATGGGCCATTCTGGCCGTGAGGGCCAATTGTCCCCATAGGTAAGGTCTTAACGGACGTCCAGGTAAAATTTGTGTGAAAAAAATGAGGTTGCAATTCCGGATCACTAAAAATTCGTGGACAATAGCACACGAAAACAGGTAAAATTGGGGGTTTACCTGCTCTAGGGCTCGTTTGACTTTGAAAATGGGTCATTTTGGCATGATGATTTCGGAATTCTAGATCTCCAAAAAATCTATGGACTATAGCATATGAAAATTGGTAAAATGGGAGGATTTCCTGCTCTATGGCTGGCTTGTTTGACCTTGATAATGGATCATTTTGGCCGTGAGGGCCAACTGTCCCCATAGGTAAGGTCTTAACAGACATCCAGGTAAAATTTTGGCAAAAATGAGGTCGAAATTTCGGATCACCAAAAAATGTGGACTAGCACAAGAAAATTGGTAAAATGGGGGTTTACCTGCTCAAGGGCTCGTTTGACCTTGGAAATGGATCATTTTGGATGTGAGGGCCAACTGGCTCCATAGGTAAGGTCTTAACGGACGTCAATATAATTTTGCAAAAATGAGGTCGAAATTCCGGATCAACCAAAAAATCTGTGGACAATAGAAACACGAAAATCGGTTAAAATAGGGGGTTTACCTTCTCTAGAGATCGTTTGTCTTTGAAAATGGGTCATTCTGGCAGTGAGGGCTAATTGGCTCCATAGGTAAGGTCTTAATGGACATCCAGGTAAAATTTTAGAAAAAATAAGGTCGGAATTCTCGATCACCAAATAAGATGGTGACCTATAGCACACGAAAATTGGCAAAATAAAGGATTTACCTGCTCTAGGGCTCGTTTGACCTTGGAAAAGGGCCATTTTGGCCGTGAGGGCCAACTAGCTCCGTAGATAAGGTCTTAACGGACGTTCAGGTATAATGTTGGCAAAAATGAGGACAGAATTCCGGATCACCAAAAAATCCATTGAATATAGCACACGAAAATGGGTAAAATGGGGGGATTACCTGGTCTAGGGTTCTGTTGTATTTGAAAATGGGCCATTTTGGCCATGAGGGCCAACTTGCTCCATATATAAGGTCTTAACAGACATCCAGGTAAAATTTTGGCAAAAATTAGGTCAGAATTCCGGATCACCAAAAAATCCGTGAGGGCCAACTGTCTCCATAGGACAGGTCTTAACGAACGTCCAGTTAAATTTTTGGCAAAACAGAGGTTGAAATTCTGGATCACCGAAAAAGATGGTGAACTATAGCACAAGAAAATCAGCAAAATCGGGGGTTTACCTGCTCTAGGGCTCGTTTGACCTTTAAAAATTCGCCATTTTGGCTGTGAGGGCCAACTAGCTCCATAGATAAGGTCTTAACGGACTTCCAGGTATAATGTTGGTAAAAATTAGGTTGAAATTCTGAATAACCAAAAAATCTATGGACCAGTTTACCTGCTCTTGGGTTCGTTTGACCATGAAAATAGTCCATTCTGGCCGTAAGGGCCAACGGCTCAATAGGTAAGGTCTTAACAGACGTCTAGGTAAAATTTAGGCAAAAATAAGGTCGGAATTTTGGATCACCAAAAATCCGTGGACTATAGCACACGAAAATCGGTAAAATGGGTGGTTTACTGCTCTAGGGCTCATTTGACCTTAAAATGGGCTATTTGGCCGTGATGGCCAACTGAGTCCATATATAAGGTCTTAATGGACGTCCAGGTAAATTTTGGCAAAAATGAGGTCGGAATTCCGAATCACCAAAAAGTTGTGGACTATAGCACACGAAAATTGGTAAAATAGGAGGTTTACCTGCTCTTGGGTTCGTTAGACCTTGAAAATAGGCCATTCTGGCTGTGAACGCTAACTGTCCCATAGGTAAGGTCTTAACGGACGTCCAGGTAAAATTTTGGCAAAAATGAGATCGAATTTCGGATCACCAAAAAATCTGTGGATTATAGCACATGAAAATGGGTAAAATGGGGTTTACCTGCTCTAGGGCTCGTTTGACTTTGAAAATGGGCCATTTTGGCCATTAGGGCCAACTGGCTCCATATATTATGTCTTAACGGACGTCCAGGTAAAATTTTGGCAAAAATGAGGTCGAAATTCTAGATCACCAAGAAATGTTGGTAAAAATTAGGTTGAAATTCTGAATAACCAAAAAATCTGTGGACTATAGCACACGAAAATCGATACAATGGGCAGTTTACCTGCTCTTGGGTTCGTTTGACCTGAAAATAGGCCATTCTGGCCGTAAGGGCCAACTGGCTCAATAGGTAAGGTCTTAACAGACGTCTAGGTAAAATTTAGGCAAAAATAAGGTCGGAATTTTGGATCACCAAAAATCCGTGGACTATAGCACACGAAAATCGGTAAAATGGGTGGTTTACATGCTATAGGGCTCATTTGACCTTAAAAATGGGCTATTTGACCGTGAGGGCCAACTGAGTCCATATATAAGGTCTTAATGGACGTCCAGGTATAATTTTGGCAAAAATGAGGTCGAAATTCTGGATCACTATAAAATCTGTGGACTATGTTACATGAAAATCGGTAAAATAGTGGGTTAACCTTCTCTAGGGCTCGTTAGACCTTGAAAATGGGCCATTCTGGCCGTGAGGGCCAACTGTGCCCATTGATAAGGTCTTAACGGACGTCTAGGTAAAATTTTGTCAAAAATGAGTTCGGAATTTTGGATCACCAAAAAATCCATTGACTATAGAACACAAAAATGGGTAAAATGGGGAGTTTACCTGCTCTAGGGCTCATTTGACTTTGAAAATGGACCATTTTGGACATGAGGGCCATCTAGCTCCATATATAAGGTCTTAACGAACGTCAAGGTAAAATTTTGGCAAAGATTAGGTCGGAATTCCGGATCACCAAAAAATCCGTGGAATATAACGCATGATAATCGGTAAAATGGTGTTTTACCTGCTCTAGGGCTCGTTTGACCTTGAAAATGTGCCTATTTGGCCGTGAGGGCAAACTGTCTCCATAGGAAACGTCTTAACGAACGTTCATGTGAAATTTTGGCAAATATAAGGTCGGAATTCTGGATCACCAAAAAAGATGGTGACCTATAGCACACGAAAATCGGCAAAATAGGGGTTTACCTGCTCTAGGGTTCGTTTGACCTTGAAAATGGGCCATTTTGGCCTTGAGGGATAACTAGCTCCATAGATAAGCTCTTAACGGACGTCCAGGTATAATGTTGGCAAAAATGAGGTCGAAATTCTGAATCACCAAAAAATGTGCACTATAGCAAACGAAAATTGGTAAAATAAGGGGTTTACTTGCTCTTGGGTTCGTTAGACCTTGAAAATGGGCCATTCTGCCGTGAGGGCCAACTGTCCCCATAGGTAAGGTCTTAACGGACGTCTAGGTAAAATTTTGGCAAAAATGAGGTCGAATTCCGGATCACCAAAAAATCCTTGGATTATAACACACGAAAATGAGAAAAATGGGTGGTTTACCTGCTCTAGGGCTCGTTTGACTATGAAAATGGGCCATTTTGGCCATGAGGGCCAACTGGCTCCATATATTATGTCTTAACGGACGTCCAGGTAAAATTTTGGCAAAAATGAGGTCGAAATTCTAGATCACCAAAAAAATTTGTGGACTATATAGCACACGAAAATCTGTAAAATGGGTTTTACATGTTCTAGGGTTCATTTGACCTTGACAATGGGCCTAGTTGGCCGTGAGGGCAAATTCTCTCCATAAGAAAGGTCTTAACGAACGTCCAGGTAAAATATTGTCAAAAATGAGTTTTAAATTCTTGATCACCAAAAAATCTATAGACTATAGCACACGAAAATCGGTAAAATGGGGGTTCAACTGCTCTATGGCTCGTTTGACCTTAAAATGGATCGTTATGGTCATGAGGGCCAACTTTCCCCATAAGTAAGGTCATAACGGATGTCCAGGTATAATTTTGGCAAAAATGAGGTCCGAATTCCGGATCACCAAAAAATCCGTGGACTATAGCATACGAAAATTTGTAAAATAGGGGGTTTACCTTCTCTCGGGATTGTTTGACCTTGAAAATGGGTCATTATGGCCGTGAGGGCCAAATGGCTCCATAGGTAAGGTCCTAACGGACGTCCAGGTATAATTTTGGCAAAAACAAGGTCGGAATTCTGGATCACCAAAAAAGATGTCACCTATAGCACACGAAAATCGGCAAAATAGGGGTTTACCTGCTCTAGGGTTCGTTTGACCTTGAAAATGGGCCATTTTGGCCTTGAGGGATAACTAGCTCCATAGATAAGGTCTTAACGGACGTCCAGGTATAATGTTGGCAAAAATGAGGTCAAAATTCTGAATCACTAAAAAGTATGTGCACTATAGCAAATGAAAATTGGTAAAATAAGGGTTTACCTGCTCTTGGGTTCGTTAGACCTTGAAAATGGGCCATTCTGGCCGTGAGGGCCAACTGTCCCCATAGGTAAGGTCTTAACGGACGTCTAGGTAAAATTTTGGCAAAAATGAGGTCGGAATTCTTTATCACCAAAAAAGATGGTGACCTATAGCGCATGAAAATCAGCAAAGTAGGTGTTTACCTGCTCTAGGGTTCGTTTGACCTTGGAAATGGATCGTTTTGGCCGTGAGGGCCAACTGTCCCCATAGGTAAGGTCTTAACGGACGTCCAGGTAAAATTTTGGCAAAAATGAGGTCAAAATTCTGGATTACCAAAAAATTCGTGAACTATAGCACACGAAAATTAGTAAGATGGGTTTTTACCTGCTCTAGGGCTCGTTTGACCTTGAAAATGGGACTATTTGGCCGTGAGGGCAAATTGTCTACATAGGTAAGGTCTTAACGAACGTCCAGGTAAAAGTTTGGCAAAAATAGTTCGAATTCTTGATCACCAAAAAATCTATAGACTATAGCACACGAAAATCGATAAAATGGGGGGTTTACCTGCTCTAGTGCTCGTTAGACCTTGAAAATGGATCGTTTTGGTCGTGAGGGGAATATTTCCCCATAGGTAAGGTCTTAACGGACGTCCAGGTAAAATTTTGACAAAAATGAGGTCAGAATTCTATATCACCAAAAAATACGTGGACTATAATACACGAAAATCGATAAAATCCATTTTTACCTGCTCTAGGGCTCGTTTGACCTTTAAAATGGGCCATTCTAGCCGTGAGGCCAAACTGTCTCCACAGAAAGGTTTTAAAGAATGTCCAGGTAAAATTTTGGCAAAAATGAGTTCGGAATTCTTGATCACCAAAAAAGAAATAGACTAGCACACAAAATTGGTAAAATTGGGGGTTTACCTTCTCTAGGGATCGTTTGATCTTCAAAATGGATCATTTTAGCCGTGAGGGCAAACTTTCCATAGGTAAGGTCTTAACGGATGTGCAGGTAAATTTTGGCAAAAATGACGTCCGAATTCCAGATCACCAAAAAAATCCGTGGATTATAGCACACGAAAATTAGTAAAATAGGGGGTTTACCTTCTCTAGGGATCGTTTGACCTTGAAAATGGGTCATTCTTGCCGTGAGGGACAACTTGCTCCATAGGTAAGGTCTTAACGGACGTCCAGGTAAAATTTTGGCAAAAATGAGGTCGGAATTTGGATCACCAAAAAAGATGTTGACTACGAAAATCGGCAAAATGAGGGGTTCCTGCTCTAGGATCGTTTGACCTTGAAAATGGGCAATTTA
>NW_026020776.1:0-115095 GCF_900185275.1 Solanum verrucosum
GAGAAAACTTTGGTTTCTAACTGATAAGCTTTGGTGAAGAATGAGGGCCACGAGAGGTACGTTGAGAGGATGCTGCTAACAGTCGATGCCCCGATAAGCATGTTCATTACAACAATCTGCAGTTGAATCGCCTCGAGAGGAGAGGCTCCTCCCATAATTAGCCCTGTCATTGCACCTGGAAGTGATATAAGACCAACTGTTTTTGCATTGTCTAACACAGGAGACAGAGCAATAACAAGTGATCTTTTCACTTGTTGTAGTGTTGCTTGCCTAGGAGTTGCCCCTAGAGCCAATGCTGTCTCTACCTAGCCAGACAAACTAGATTTTTGAGTATGCATAGACCAAATTTGTCAACAACAACATACTCAGTATAGACCAAATTTGCCAACAACAACATACTCAGTATAGACCAAAACCTATCGCCAACAACAACATACTCAGTATAGACTAAATTTGTCACCAACAACAATGACAACATACTCAGTATAGACCAAATTTGTCACCAACAACAATGACAACATACTCAATATAGATCAAATTTGCTAACAACAACAACATATTCAGTATAGACCAAATTTTCCATTTACTAAAATAGAAACTAATTTTATAGCAATGTACTATCAAAATTGAGCAATTTTTCTACTCCTTCGGTTCCAGTTTATGTGGCAATATTTTCTTTTTAACATTTCAAACAAGAATGTCAACTTACTAAATTTAGAAATAACTTAAATTAAACTTCTCATTTTACCCTTTATAGTGACACAATTGTTTATGAAATATTTAAGACTATGTACGTTTGAAACGTCTTATAACCACACAAACGTAATGACATGTTTATGAAAACAAGATTCAATAATCATACTTTCTTAAACTTTTGAACTTGTTCAAACTTTGTCACATAATGTAAAGAAAACCTTGTCACATCATGTCTACATTAAGATTTAAAACTCAACGTACCAGGGCCATTTGTATCTTGATGTCATCGCGGAGTTTCTTCATGGTAACCCCAGTGACAGTCATTGCATTGCCAACCATCATCCCCGCGACAGGAATAATGTAACGAGGGGTGAAAGGGAAAACATTCAAAATAACCAACAAGAACATAGTAACAGAAGTTCCAGCAAGAATTGAAACTCCAGCTATATATTTTCCTCTTGGTACATGTTTAGCACGTTGTCCCGCCGTATAGCCAGCAATTGTAACCTTAAAAATCAACAAATATTAGCAAAGTAAGCCTATTTTTCAGTATCCGTAGAATTTTAGTGTCTACTTGTTTAATGTTATACAAGTTTAAATGTCTACTTACATACACTCAAAGTTGGAAGACATATATATCAGTTGAGGTCAATTTAACGAGCATATTTATGTATTATACGATAAAAATGAGTACTATATAAATCTTAAAAAAATAAATTAAAAAGATGTTATGATGTCATACCAAAAGGGAGATTTTCAAAATTTTCTATTATGTGTAAGTGGAGTAGTAAAGATGTTTTGAAAGGTCAATTAAGTTATTGGAAAGTGGAAACCATACTCCAAATGGAAAATAAAATAAAATAGAGACCATGGATGCCAAATAAATAAAGTCAACATTAACATCAGTAAGTGGGAGAAGAATATTATTCTACTTTTTTTTTTTTGGATTCTACAATCAATTTGTTGATGATATCACAAAATAAAATAGGAATAAGAATGGGGACGTGTCCTTGTTGATTTTTTTTTTTAATTTCCCACTACATTATCTGCAATACTCCAATTAATATGAATCTATGCATTGCAAGGTATATTTATCGTAACGAATCTCTTTATATATGATTTTTTTTTATAATTAAAGTTCAAACTTGAAATCTCTAACTAAAAACGAGGAAATCACAACTATTCCATTACAACTCATATCAATTCTTCTTGTGGAATTATTCTTTGCTGAAAGTCAAAAGAAGCATAAAGTCTTGATGAAAAGAAAAAGGTAAATTATTCCCCAAGGAAAAAGTAAAAGATCTACAAAAATCGATATTTGATATATGTATATTATGTTAGTCCGTGTAAATTATCTCACACTTCATCCTTATTAAATTATTTTATCATATTTTTTATATGCGTTTTGAAATAATATTAATTAGAAGTATTTTTTTATTATTATTTTGCCTTTATTTATATCTTAAGATATAAACTCTCTTCATTAAATATTTACTCTATTGAGGTACTTATAATCTGCAAGAATAATAATTATTAAGAATAAAATAGAATAAATATAATTAATTTCAGCTTGAACATCCAAAATGAAACAAAAAAATTAAAATAACTATTTTATAAATTCCGACAGATAATTTGAGATGGAAAGAGAATATTAATATAACATTTAAAATATTTTTTTTGATAGAACGTCTAAAGCACATGACCTGAAATAAATGTACTAATTATATGACAAAAATATATTTTTAATTAATAGAATTAGCCTATAAAATTTATTTCCCTTCTATAAATGTACAAGATATTTTTGTTTGCTAAGTTTACCTAAGATTCTTAAAATTATAGTTTTCTCGACACAACTTACTTTCATGTTATATGCAATTATATGATGTTTACTTTCACGTCATAGAAAATATAGTTTTCTTAGCTATATGTATACGTTATTAATTTAAAATTCAGTAAAAGATCTTAAATAGCTTTATTTCAAACAAATATGGAAAACTAAATTACCAGCAAATCTCGCACATATGTAGAAAGATTCTATATTTCTGCATTTTCTTGGCATCATATTCAAAATTGAAAAACACAATAAACAAGAAAGAATATAAGAATTAAGCGATTGATTTTTCATTTGATCATTTAATTAAATAATAATAATTTTACCCCCTCCTTAAAAACTCTCTATCATTTTGCTCTCGCTTACCATTTAAATAATTCATACTATTAAGAAAGTCATTATTCTTTTTGATTCTATTCTAATTTTCTTTAACTAAAAAAAGGTAATTTATTGAGATAATAATATTATTTGATCTACAAAAATTCAACCTGAAAACTAGATAAGTGATCGTACGAGAAATCAACTGGAGAAATAAACATACCATGAATAGATAAGCAAGAATGATCCAAGCAACATTCTTCTGAGTGAAAATGAATTGAAGAACAAAACCAATAATGGATAGTTGAAGAAATGCTCTAAATACTGAATAAATCATTTCTCCTTCAAGTCCCAATTTTTGTACATAAGATAATCCAACTGCCATAAACACAACAGCAAGTGCAGCAAAAGGCTTAATCATCCCTTTTAAGAAATCTCTTAACCAATCCCACTCCATAATTCTCTTAATTATTTTTCAAAAAATTCAAGAGAAAATTGATAAAAAAAATCTAAAATGTGAAAAAAGAGAATTTATTAGCTTCAATAGATAGTAGACAAATTCAAAACTATTTATGGGTGGAAGAAACTTAGGAGAATTTTATCCTTTTTAGTACAACCCCCAACACCCCCACCCCCTAATAAAAAAAAGGAGGAAAACTTTATGGTTAATAGCATCTCTAATCCTTCAATTATGGTCCTTGTGAAATCTAGCTAAGAACATAAAACACCACTAAATTCGACACGAATTATTAGTTTTATTTTCGATTTGTGACGGCCTAAAAAAATCTCTTTATTTGACTAATTAAGCTTAAATACACCACTGATCTTACAACATGAGTGTAATACATTCCTAAATTCTTGTCAGAGTTTTTCCAACACTACTCTCAGCTTTTTATTAAGAATATCATGCTCCTACAAGAGTTTGAAACCACTTGCTATGTCATGTGGTAGATCAATTTAAATTTAGTTGGTTTAAAAGAGGAGTGACTTTAATATAATTAATAATTTGAGGATGAAACTAATAATTTACGTCAAATATGAAGTGTTTTCAATACTTATATTATACTACTACTACATATTTGAAGGTACTATATTACTACAAAGTAGTTTAAACATAACATATTTCAACACAAATATATTAAAAAATATATATATTTTAATCAATTAAAATTAAACAGATCAAAATGAACATTAATGAAAAATGGAGGGACTAAAAGTGCTATTATCAGTTACTAGAATTTAAGGATGATACAGAGAAGACCTTCCCTAGATAGACTTGTACCCGAAAGCATAGGGAAACGTAGGTACGACCACATACGAAATGGGCCCCACTTAGGTAATGTGGGCCCCCCACCCAGGTTCCTGATATTTAAGATGACGTGGCTATTTCGAGTGACGCTTCACACTACTGAATCAGAACGTTCGATATTCATATTAAAGTCTGAATCATATGACTCGTTTATTCTTTATTAATATTCTTTTATATTAAGATTTTGGAGTTGAAATGTTTAATTAAAAAAAAGATTTATTTAAATCGTTGCACCATAGTTTTTGATAATTTGAGGATGGTATGGTGTAATGTCTCATCTACCTTTGCCATATCTACCTTTTTGTTTCTAACTTTAATAAACTTAGGTGTAACCGTGGAAGGTTTAACTGGGGAAATGAGGGAAGTGATTTTGTTTTTGTTTTTTTCAATAAAAGAGAAAAGAAGAATGGATAAAAAGAGACAAATGTTGAAAAAGATGTTTTTTTTTTTTTTTCTTTTAATTTGTGGGTTAATAGAGTAAGAAGAGAGCTTGTAAAGGAGATAAACATAAGATTATTAATGGCAAATGGATTGATAGAATCAAGGGCAAGTATTTGTATATATTTTGATTTATGATGTTATTGATCAAAGGAAAGATATAAATTCAAGTTCTACTGCATCAAAAAGACTAAAGATTGTGTTTAAGTTTTAATGCATTATATTAATGATTAAATAATAACTAAGTAGAATAATATACTTTTAATTAAGAGTTATGAAATTTGTTACACTTGATATGCTTTATTTTGTGAAGAAAGTATAATAGCAATGCATAATAAACATTGTTTGTAAAGCTTAATACACGGTATATATTGTGACTACTACTAATCTAGATAAGAATGAAAACATTTCATTAGTAAAGCTTAATACACGGTATATATAATAGGATGATCTTAATCATTGTTAACTTTAGAAAATTATACACTTTAAGAAGCAAATTATAAAGTGAATTGAGACGGTTATTTGTTATAACATACCTTAATGATTTAACCGATAAAATAAAAAATTCAAATCAATTTATCCAAAATAAATCATAAAAAGACCACTCCTATTGAATAAGTCATCTAATTACACATATGTTATATTAAGTTTGTATTATTACTACATTTTTGAAGATACTATACTACATAAAAAGACCAAAAATTCCTAATTAAAAAATTAAATATATTACTCTAAATCATATATAAATAGGACCAGAATCAGCATTAATCACTAAAGGAGGGACGTAAAATGCTATTATCATAATTAATGAAGGGGGCGTACGTACGACCACATACGAAATGGGCCCCACTAATTGCGGGCTGGATTTTAGTACCATTTGTGTCCCACATTTGCTGATTTATGATCAGAGATGACGTGGCTAACACTCACATTATTTGTCAATTAACACGTAATCCTTCTCTCCTCGGCATAGAACTCGATTATTTCAAATTTGCTCTAAATATGACCCGATTCGGTGAAAAATGTTTTCTATAAAGAATTTTTTTATACTCAAAACTCGAACTCAAGATCTTTAATTATTGAAAGAGCAATCTCATCTGCTGTATAGTTATAAAATGTTGAGTTGATCTAATCCAGTTTAATTTATTGTATGTTAGGCTAAGTGACATAAATAATTTTAAAACGATAAATATTCTAAAAAGAAATTCCCAGATAATGCCGCGTCTATCTTTTTGTTTTTTATCTTTAAAAGTTAGGTGTAGGTTTAACTGGGGAAATAACGAAAGGAAACGAAAAAGCACATTATATTTTTTAATAAAAGAAAGAAAGAGAGTGGATTAAAAAAGTAACTTTGTATAGAAAAATGTTTTTATATGTAAATGGAGTAAAGGGAGATAACTTGTAAAGGTAAGAGTAATTTAGATTGATAAATGAATGAAGATAATATAAATATGGATAGATAATTGTTCTAATTTGGACGAGTTGGGTGACTGATGTCATCTAAATTAATTAATCATTCAAAAGGTTATATCACCTTGGTGATATGTATTATTAGTCAAAATAAACTAAAATTAAAGTTAATTACTTATTTTTTTAAAAAGGACGAACGAATTATTCAGCTATAGGATACAATTTCAGTTATGATGCACAGTAACTGAATTACATTGAGCAACTCAATATTTGTCAATATAATTGTTTATTGTCACTTATGAGAAAAAAATACTCCCTCTATTTTAATTTATGTGCCTTTTTTCATTTTTCAAGAGTCAAACTATTTAAGTTTGATTGGAAATTTGCATGTGGAATCTTTAATTTTTTTGAAATGAAATTTATATTTTTGTAAACTATGTAAAAAATATTATAAGTCACAATAATTGACAATTCAAAATAATTAAAAGATATATAAAAAATTACGATCAACGATAAAGTTATTTGAATCTCAAAATCCAAAAAATATCACATCAATTAGAACGGAAGAAGTAATTTATTTGGAGTATGACTAGGTAGGATATGAAGGAAACAGCAGAATCACATGGATCCCACGTTCTTATAGCAACACGTAAGTGTCATCTTCTCTTCTTACATGACGGATCAGTTCCTTGTCCTTTTCTATTTGGCTTGGTGATGAATAAGTTGACGCGGTTTATGTAGAAAAAGATGTTATTGTATATGATATTTATGAATGATATAGTATTAATTAATGTGATCTAGACAAAGTTAATGTTAAATTAGAGGCTTGGAGACAAACTATAAAGTTCGAAAGGTTTAAGATTGAACAGAACTAAAAATAATAATATTCGAAGTGTGAATTTAGAGTTGTATTAGATGAAGCAGCTATGAAAGTAAGATTTGCCATACAGACTATTCTTAAGAGAGAAAATATTGATAAGTATCTTGATTTTTTAATTCGAAACATCGATGATAATGTCACACATCGCATCAAAGTACTAAGTAAATTTAAGTATTTAAAGCTAAATTCTAAGAAATGATGTTGAAACCGTCTTTAGTGGAGTAATATAAGATATTTTCCCCTAACATGTTAGTCTGAGTTGTTACCATTCATTCATTAATGAGTCGCAGATAAAACAGACAAATGGTTCATATTTTAAAGAGTTGAATTTCACGTACTGATGATTATGTTTATTTTCAACACGATATTTAAATATTTATATAATTAAATTATTTAAAATAATTATAGATAAAATTATGGGCATACTATGTAAATTTCATTAGTTTAGATTCTAATTATTGAGATTTTTGATATTTTTAAATATTACTTTCTCTATCATATTTTGTGTTTAGGATATACGAATCTAAATTCGCGAGATATATGTATTTGCCGAATTTTTAAACCGAAAGTACAAATTTATGTGTTTAAATTATTTGATTGTAACTGATTTCTTTAATTAGAGAAGTAATTGAAATTTTCAAAATATATAGACAATTAATTCTGAAAAATTAAATTAATTAAATCTCTTAATGTAGACGGGGAAATCAAGGAGTATATCTATTATATATCTTGGTCATCTAATTTGATTGATTTTATTTTATTACTCTTAAATTTATTAATTTGATATATCTATTATCAATATATAATGCATCCAACAAACTAAACACTTAGATACATGAGTATCATACAAGTACATTCATATGTATCATAGAAGTATCTAGCATGGATTTCATGTATTTGTTATTTATATCTGGTATTAATTTCATGTATCTATTTATATGAACTAATATTAATTCAATGGACGTATCTATTTATATGATCTAATATTATTTCATGTATCTTTTATATATATAATTTGATATATCAAGTATCAATTTCATACGTTATATCCAAAAATATGTATCTCACATAAATACGAAACTAGTAAGATACATTGTAATAATATAACAAATATATGTATGATAATATTAAGATACGTGATAAAAGACAAATACATATGACAAGATTCGGATACATGACAAAACAAATTGTGTCAAATATATGCGTATATCTCCAATATATTTATTAGATACATATACACTTAACCAGATATACTGATAAAACTAGATACATATAATCGTATCTCCCTAATGTATCAAATACGTGCTTAAATCTACACTTATTGAAACTTTTTGATTACGTTCGTTGGTCCGGACATCTCATTGCGGCAGTGTTAGCTTCACCTTTTGATTCATCGATGTTGCTCCTTACGCTTAGATCCGACGGGAGAAGTGACACGAAGTTTCCTGGTTGAGTATGTAACTAGTACCATAGCCAATATCGAATTTGATAAATCTATTGGGCTTGAAATCTTTGTTTACAACAATACCCATTGTCTCTGCGCGCGAGAGGCGTCTCCCCTTGCTTGAAAAAAATGCCAGGTTCATGGGGGATTTGTTTGAGAGTGAGAAAATCAAAGGCTAAGAGTTTGACATGTGTGTTGACAAGCTGTAGAACATCCATTTTTTATGGAGTGTTTCTTTTCACGATTGATCAAGGGAAGAGAAAGAGGAAGAGTTAGAATTTTAACTTTTACCCTAACTCATATTGAGAGAAAGATATTGTTTTTAATTAAAATGTTAATTTTGGAGTTTAAATATAAAGATAAGTAATCAATCCTAATTTTAAGGTTGTGGACATTTTATTGTATCTTTAATAATATATGGTATAAAATATTAAAAGTGGTAAATTGATAATATATGTAATTGTTTAAAAGTAAAAGTCAAATTAGCATATATGATAGATTGGTAGTGATATATATCTAATAAAGTAGTTTATCCTAAAATTATTTAATAATGTTAATTAATATTATTAATAAAATTATATTAATGAAATAAAAAAGTAAACCTACATAGTGGTATACATAATTCAGAAGGCCTAGTAAAAACAATTATTCTATATAATACTCTTTCCGTCCACTTTTAATTGTTATGTTGCATTTTTTAAGAGTAAATTTGACTACTTTTCAAACTTAAATTAGATTACATTAATTCGATATTTTAAACAAAAAATTTTAATATTCAAAAATTATACGAAAAGTCATATAGATTACATTTTTTTTGCATATCAATATGATGAAAAATACATCATAAAATATTAGTCAAAGTTCTTATAGTTTGACTACAAAAGAGAAAATCACAACAATCAAAAATAGACGATAAAAGTATAAAATAAAAATAAAATTTGTTTACATCTCAATTCAGACAAAAAATATCAAGAAAATCTGATTGAGATAAGTTGAGGCTGCATAAAACCTGTCAAGTTGTGATAAACCCCACTAGCTTTCCAATAAAAGGTACTACTGCTACTTGATAAGCATATGTACAGAACAAAAATATTTAATTATTCCATCAAATATTATTATTGTTATTACTAGTAAACTTAGCCATGCTATGTGTGATGTGAAAAAAATATTAAATTTATGATCTTTTTTTATAAAATTAAAATATTAAAAATGTTTTACAGATACTTTTCGAACTTAAAATCTAAATAAATGAGACTAAAAATTCTTACACTTGAATTTGTAATTTTGATTTGATTCTTGAAATATTGATTTTATCCGAAAGAAAAGAATAAGCAAAAGAATCTTTAAAATTTATGACTTTATTATTCATTTGAATGCATTCTTTTATAGAGTTATGACATGGTAAATGAAGAAAAATATACATTTACAGTAGATAAATAAAATAAAAATCCGTAAGGATTAACTTAAAGTTTGCTTCCACTAAAATCATGTTATTTTTTCTAATATAAATGCATAAAATGTAGAACTAAATGAAAATAAAAATAATAGATCTATCAAGAAAAAAAATGAGATTATTAGAATTTCATTCTAGCCTCCTACAGATTTTGTTTTATAATATTTACCTTTTAAAATTTATAATATTACATTTATCTTTCTTATTTTAATTATTTTAACACTTCTTTGACATAATATAAATATAAATATAAATTATCATCCCATTTATTTGTTTGGATAAATCTAACTCAAAAATCTCGATTAAAAAATCTTCTAAGCAACATCACACATATAAATAGAATTTTCACTCTCACCTCCTAGATATTTCAATGAAATATTTGATGAAGTGAATAATTGAACAATCTTTAATCTCTGTACGAAAAATATTATTATAACCCTTTTTTAGGAAGTGTTCTAATTTCAACCTATTACATTAGGTGATTTTATTGTGGGAAGAAAATAATGCTTTCAGTTGTTCGTCTCCATCAAATACAAATTTATTAGACTATTTATCATAACGATGCATTTATAATATTTGAAAGGCCTTAATAAATCATACTCAATAAATTTTGAGGAAAATGTGAGTTATGGAGATAATTTTTTAAAATAACATAATTGCAAAATAAGTCAAGAAAAGGTGGGGAAAATTTTTTGATTATAGTAAGGTGTCACATTACTTTATTTATACATAACTTTATTATATAGAGAGAGATTATACAAATATTACTGTTCAGTTTACGTATCTTTTGTGATTTTGACATCTTCTATGATTTTTTTAAAAACATTATATGAAAAAAACATTTCAAGTTAAATACATAATGATTGAATTATATACTGTATGTGAATTTAATTATGAAAAACAGAGACAAAAAAAATTATAAGAAGAGATCATGATGTAATATTTTGGGAATGTAAACATGATATATAACCGTCTTTGTATATTTTATTTTTAGTATAAATTGGCAATATTTATGTTTGATAATGTTGATATATTTTCTCATTTTGATAGAAAAAAATAAAATAAAAAAGTTATAGAATGAAATTGGGAATAATGAAATGGAAATCTTTGTTAGCTCTCCTCTTTATTATTTAATTTAAAATATTTACAAATATAATTACAATGTGACAACAATCATTTTAATCTCTAATTAAATTGAACAATTAATACATATTAATGACTATGCATTTTTTTTTCATACTCATTTGCTATCACTTATCTCCCCTCAACTTTGTTATTCGTGTGTCATTATATTGCCATTATATGTTTATCACAATTTTTTTGTTCTCTCTCTATGTATAATAAAGGAGATTCTCAAGTTGTTCTCTAGAGTAAAATTATTTGAAACATATTTTTCCATATTGATAATAATTAGTATAAGATAAAGTAATATCATAAATCACAAAAATGGGAGAGTATTATGAGATAGACATGAGCAGAGATCTTTGAAATTATTCAAAGAAAAAATATTTAAAATAATAATAAATAAATACACACTCGTTGTTAGCTATGAACCTCTCCCTTAGAACAATCTGCTAGAGTAAAAAATAAAAGAGCAACGCCTAAATTTATGAAATAAGAAATTAGGAGTATAAACAAATTGCACAGTACAAGTACAGAGAACAAAGGTGTAACCATCTAGAAACGAAAAGATAATCCAGTTAAGAATAAAACTCCACAATTATATTGAGATCTTTATTTTTCACTTCCCTTAAACTTTATATAGCAATATATAGATTTTTTTTTCCACCAACAATGTGTATCATGCATTAACAACAAAAAAGAACAAATCAACAATCAAAAAGAAAAAGAAAAATAAATTATTTTTTATACTACTTATAAGTGTTAATATATATATATATATATAAATTGCAAGACGATGTTATTTGAGAAAACTAAAAAATGAGACTATGCAGAATGATATCTTTCCATCCATTGATATATAAGTAAGAAAAAGAAGGATGTCCTTTGGACTTTCATCATTTGGAAGGTGAAGGGGTTTGTTAATTGGCAATTACTTAATTTTTTTTAATGACTTTAAAGGTTGTTAAAAATTTAATTTAAATAAAATAAATAGAGAGATGAGAGAAAAAAAGCTAAAAAAATCACAAAAAAATAAATGTTATTCCTGATCTATGAAGTGTGCTGAAACAAACTCGAATTCTCAACACAAATATTCAAACATTATATAATAAGATAGCCAAATTACAATAACAACACTTGAATTACAAAGAGAAGTATAAAAATAACAAGTAACTAAAAATGAAAATAAGAATGAGGATGAGAAGTTAAAACTCTAGAAAGAAGATGAGAGGACAGTTCTTCATGATACGCCTAACCTCTCTTTCTAACTTCTCTTCCTTTTAAATTAGTTGCTAATTGGGCCTAAATCCCAAATCATCCTTTTTGGCCCAATAATTGATTTTGTGACGTCAAAGTTTCTGCCGAGCCGGGGTTGATTCGCAATGGCGGACCCAGGATTTTCACTAAGTGGGTTCAAGATATAAAAAATAAAACTAAAATGTGGCAACAGAATTCAAACTTGGGCTGGCTGGGAAAATTGAACCCTTTTCACCACTCTGCCAAGGGTCACACTTGTGTTAGTGAGTTCAAAAGTTAATATATACATATAAAATTTTAAAAACTAATCATATATATATATATATATATATACGGTGTTATTTTTCAACGAAGTGAGTTCATATGAACCCACTTGACCCTCTGTAGGTCCGCCCCCGTTGATTCATAATATGTGCCACATCAGTGACCTTATGTTCCTGCTTTATATTATTATATAGATTATTATTTTATATAAAGAAAGATTCTTCCTATTCTCATAGGATCTTGTTTATCCTTTTTTTTTTACGATTAAATTTGAAATTATTATCGAACATTCGAACTCAAAATTTTTTTGGCTAAAAGAAGAAAAATTAGGGGTGTCAAATAAAATTTCTTGAATAATTTTTTTAAAAACATTTTTTTTTGAACCCAAGTTAGTGATATTGTAATAGATTGACCCATAATCAGCAGGGGCGGAGCCATGTAGGCGGACACCCTTCGTTGATAAATTATACTATATATATCGTAAAATTTTGACTTTATATTGGTATATATAGAATTTGGACCCCCTGAAATAACAAAGTGATGCGCAGTGGAGTTGGCAATAGCCTGTGCAATCCTACTTTTTGTCTCGGTTCGAATCCCCGCAGGGTTGTTTTCTTTTTCTGTAATTATTTTGACTTCTTGAATTCAATTAAGTAAATAAACATGCATAATTTTAACATAAAAGTTCAATAGCTTGGTGGTTAATAGTATCATGAAGGTCTCCAAGACCCAAGTTTGAATCCCTCCTTTACTAACTTTTTTTTTTTCAATTAAAATTAAATTATTTTTTTAAATTTTAATACATTTTCCTTGTAGAATAAGATTTCCTTGAATTTAGTACTTTTTCTTGTGGATTTTTTTTCAATTAAAATTGAATTATTTCCTTAAATTTTAATACCTTTTCCTTATGGAATAAGATTTCCTTAAATTTTAATACTTTTCCCTTATGGAATAAGGTTTTCTTTCTCTATAAATAGGAAACTCATTTACCCAAATTATATCACAATATTATTAAGAATAGAATCTCAATAATTCTCTCTCTGTTTTTTCTTCTCGTTCTCTTATTTTATAACAAAAATAGCCAACTTAATATTTTAGTTTCAAGTTTCAATACACATGAGAAATTATTATAATAGAGTACCAAAAAAAGTTTGACTTCTCTAAGTCAACCAAATAAAGAAACAATGGTAGATCAATTAGAGATGTTGTCACATTCTTCTCAAAAACAAAGCATTGATTTAAATACTCTAAAAATGACTTGCAAAATCGAATGGATGATGAGTTTTTAGACGGTTGTATAGTGCCTTATGTAGAAAAGAAAGTATTTCGTACTATTTCTAATGAGTCTATTATAAAAACGTTTCAGGATATGAAACCTCGTCAAGTATAATTGTAATAATATATTTAAATTATGTTTTCAATAGTAGTTTATTTTCTTTATGTTAGTTTTGAATTATACACTTGTAATTCTATTAAAAATATTCCTATATTTAACTTGATTATTTGTTTTGGTAATTTAAATCGTCGTTTTTTAAAATAAAATTACTATTAAAAGTTTGGACACCCTTCATTAAATTCCTAGCTACGCCACTGATAATCAGAGGTTTCAGATTTGAGCTATGGATATGAAAAAAATCTTGTTGGGAGCGTCACCCTCAAATGGATCCTGCAATGCATAATCCGCATTTAGTGAGGGCTCCAATGCGGACTTAGACACTGAGTGGAAAAGAAAAAAAAAGACATCGTAATAGTGCATTAAACTAATTAATATACTAATTTTATCTAAGCAAGTGCTTAATTATTAAAGGTATGAGAATAATTTCGAATAATTCCCACGTTCAAAGTGCAGAAAGAGAATCTAACCCACAAATCGTTGATGGAATAAATGAATTTAATTATGAGGTAGTATTAACTATTACTTGATTAAATTTTTTTATTTTTTGTGTATCTGTGTTTTAATAGTACTTTGCCTTAATTTACCTCTTCTTAGAATAGTGAGTATTACCATTTGTTTTTTTTATAAATAATCATGTAATTAACTATAGGAATGTGTAGAAGAACAAATAAGGTCTACTAGCTTTATTTCAATTCTTATTTAGGGAAGAAGCAAATTAAAGAGAAAAATAATAATCTATTTTTAGAAATTAACATAGTCCTTCTGGTTTAGTTTACTTGTGTTTTTTCTTTTTAATCGGTTAAAAAAGAAAGTCAATTCTATATTTAAAGTCCACCACCACAACATACGTGATACTCTTTGATTTCGAGAGTTGATCTTAAAAAATGACATTTTCTTTAATATTTAATAACAATTTAACTTTAAACTTTAAATTTTAAATTTAATGAAACATATATTTCTATTGGTTATTTTAAACAGTAAGTACCAAATTATTTTTTTTTTAAATAAAATTTTTGAGTCTAGTTAAACATATTCACATATATTAAGAGAAATGAAATAACTATTTACGATCAATATCCTAAGTTGCTTATTGGGATAAGGGTCTGAAAAATATCCCAACTTTGGTCGAATTTGCTGTTGCGATACTAAACTTTCACAAAGACCTATTACCTCCCTAGACTAATTAATACCGTATTTTTAACCCCATGAACTATTTAATAGTGTATTTTAAAGGTATATATGTGCCCACGTGGACACATTATTATTTATAATTTTGCATTATTTTTTATGTCCACGTGGGCAAATATATATATTTAAAATATGGTATTAAATAGTCTAGGGAGGTAATAGGTCCTCATGAAAGTTTAGTATCGCAACAACAAATTCGACCAAAGTTCGGATATTTTTCAGATCCTTATCCCTTGCTTATTCAAAACAAACAAAACATAAAAGGTATATTTGGTATACATTTTGATAAGTTGTGGGATTTTGATATTATTTCACTCACTTTTTATACTTTGGGGGCCTTTAAGGCGTATTTCTAAATTAATTATGGAGATTATCTCTTATTGCAAGCCGCATTTTTTTAAGCTTAAAAAAATAAAATTTTAAAGTCTTTTTTAAATTTTTTTTAGAACTTTGTACCTAATCAAACTAAGATACGTAAATTTAAAAAATGGGAGAGAAATGGAAAGAATGTGATTAAATAAGTTGAGGCTGAAAAAAACTTGGCGAGTTATGACAAATTCAACTAATTTTCATTGTAAATGAATAATTTCAGTCCCACTTTAGGACATATTTGGAGTATTATATTCGATGATATCTTCGTCATAATTTATGTAACATCATACGAGGTTCTCGATATATTTTTTTTATTAATAGAATTATTTATTTGGTAATTGACAAAGTTAAATATCTAAGTAATAGTTGGTGCGTATAAAAAGGAAAGTAGAGAATGCACTTTAAAAAAATATTTTTTTTCCAAATAAATTCCAAGCTCTTATTAACACATGCCTATACTAGGAATTAGAACTACTAAAGCCATTAACGCATTCTACATTGAATCCCTTTTATATAAGAAAAAATTTGTAAAAGGGAAAAAATACCTTTTAATTACTTTCAATTTAGAGTGTATATTCTTCGTTAAAAATTAAAGGTGGTGTATATATATATTTGCACCACCTAACAAACAATGGCGGAGTTAGAATTTTCAATAAAGGGGTTTAAAATCTGAAGAAATAGATAAATGAAGTAGCTGAAGGGGGTTTGACATCTATTATATATACCTAAAAAAATTTATTTTAACCATGTAAAAATAATATAATTTTCCGCCGAAGGGGGTTTGGATGAACCCCCTAATGATAAGATGGCTCCGCCACTGCTAACAAATGATGCACATATACCCTCAACATCTAACAAACAATGTGAGAGTTCTCTATCATATATTGAGGAAGATACACCTAAATACATGTAATTTTTTTACCAAACACACTAAAATAGGGAGAGAGGTGAGCGAGACGAGGAGGGAGATAGTCATGTATCACAAATACATGTCAATCACATTAGATACACACTAGATACATGTATCTGTATGTATCTGGTGTGATTCACATGTATCTGGGATACCAAATTCATAGGAGAGTGACGAGTGACATGGGAAGGAGGCGAACGAGATTTGTTATGTATCCCTGATACATGCAAATTCACTTGGATACAATGTTTCTAGAATAAATTACACCTAGTTTTTAATCCATGTATTCCGAGATACATGAATCTGAATGTATCTGGACACACCAAAATTTGATAAAATTTGTAATATTGTAAACTAACATGTATCTAAGTAATTAGTTCCTACCGTATTGAGATTTGTGTAAGTTTTCCAAAGGAAAAACTTATTGTAAAAGCTTGAGAGAGATGGGCTGAAGCTTAATGGACTTGACATAGCTCACAATAAGCCCAAAGTTACTTCAAACCTCCTAAAACTCAATGAACAAGCTTCCGATTACTATTATTTTTTCGACAGGAAACTGCATTTTGTTATTTCATAATATGTTTTACATGTCCCTAAGATATTTGTGCATAACAAGCTTCCGAATTGGCTCAACTTAAATCGATAATACGATTTAAGTGGACTTCATTATGATTAGGAGTGTCAAAGTAACGGATGAAATTATAACTCGCCCAAATCAGCGTAGACTTCAGGAGGATTGAGGTGACCATTTAATCATTTGGAGACCATTTTGGGCATGACTTAAGTTCATCCATCTAAAAGTTCGAAATATTCAACAAACATAAGAGAAAGAAAATATTTATTAGTAAAAGCTAGAGGGAAAGGTTAGTTTTTAAAACAAAATTTAAGGGGTGTAATGTAAGTCGAGATTCACCAAAATCTTGCACTCAAAATGGGCAAAAAAACTTATAAATTGGCCACGATGGAGACTTAGGGGGTGCTTGAAAAATATAAAGGCATGAAGCTCAACTTCCTAAAAGACTTGTCAATTAAATCCTATCTTATTGTTCTTATCTTTTGTTTATTTGTTGTTTCTTGTTCGTTTGTTTTCCACGTATCCAATATATTTATAGGAGTGAAAGAAACTAATATTCACCCAATATCTCTCTTGACACCATCTAAACTTCAAAAATACACACATTTTTCCTATTAAAATGGCCAAAAATCCTCTTCCATCACCAATAAACCACTTAGGTGAAGAAGAATACATAGACATTGAAGTAAACTCTGCCTCTCAAAACAGAGAATTTGAGTTTCAAATGGCTTCAATTACCAATTATAACACAACTTCCCCTGCTGATGAACTCTTTTATAGAGGCAGACTCCTTCCTCTTCACCAAAAAATCCTTCAAACACAACTCTTTGAAGATTTAGAAGATAGCTTTTGCGTGGAGGTTTCTACAGAAAGACCCCTTGGTTCTGGCAAACGGATCAACCTACTCACGAGCTCCGCCATCAATTTCACTATTAGTTCACCATCACAATCTTTTGAACTTAGTCCAAATGATCATAAAATAAGTCCTAAGAAAGTGTGGATTAAGTTCATTAAACATTCTTTAATTACTCAAAAGCTCAAATCTTTGTTTAGTAAATCTTCTTGTAGAAATGGGAATTGTTGTTCTAGTAAAGACATGAATGTTTCCAAGAAAATAATCCCATTGAAAAATACTAATAACATTGGAAGTGTGTCTTCAAGGTCATTCAAGTGGCAACAAAAATCAAGAAATGGAAGTTCTTCAAGGTCATTCTCTTCAACTAATTTTTCTTCAAGGTCATCATTTGATTGTTCCTTTAACTCCAATTATGAGTTGAATTTCTCCAAGAGAAGTAGTTTTACTTCAGAGAGTGAAGGTTCAATTGAGGATGCTGTTGCTCATTGTAAAAAGTCTCATACTGGTTGAGGAAATTAGTTGTGATCTCTGTAACGTAACTGGAATTGGGCAATTCTGATCTCATGAGCTAGGGTGATGGTCTATTTCTTGTTTTTTAACGAGTTTAGTAAAAGCACATGGCTTTATCTCACTCCAATGAAAAATTGACATGTCATTACTTATTATTGTAATTTTTAATGTTGGGCTCTCATGTTACGTTATGTTATTCATGCTCTTGGACATGTGGGAGAGTGTTAAGTCCTCATTGGTTGAGAGAAAGAATGTTTCTCTTCTTACTTGGTCTAGGTCAATTCTCACCTTTTTTTTAATTTCTATTTATTATTTTGGTGATTTATAGTTCTTCCATTTTATTGGATGAAATTTCATTGTATTAGATTTATAAAAATCGCAAAGTCCTTGCTTTTGAATCCAAAATGAATAGTGTAGAGCTTGGATTTCTTGTCTGTTTGTAATTGGATATGCATATGTCTGATAAAAAGAATAATAACTTTTGAGGTTGAGTTAGGTCCAAGTTTTATCAATTATTTATATATCTCAATTGCAAGAACGACCTCATTTGAAGATTTTGAATAAATGTCTGTTTTCTTTTCTTTGTTGTTGCAAGATGCATTTATGCGAACAAAGACCTACATTAGAAATTGATAAGAAAAATAAACTATGTACATATAAAGGGACGTTGGTGGTCATAAATATAAGAATGATAGGATGTCACACAATAAACTTTTATGTACATATAAAGGGACGTTGGTGGTCATAAATATAAGAATGATAGGATGTCACACAATAAACTTTCACATAAGTCCATGATTTTTTTGAAAATTAATCCCATGTGGTACTTAGTTCAATGAGAAAATCATTGAATCTATAAACAAACTTTATTTTTGGAAGTTGATAAGAAAAATAAGTTATTATAACTACAAGTCTACAACTTATTGGATGCTTTAAATTATGTGAATGGTGCGAATTTGACCAAAAATAGATAATGTCACATCATATTAATTTAAAACTATATAGATATTTTATTGCTATAATTTACCGAGATTGCAATTATTCCATGATCAGATGATTTATTTGAGTGTCCATAATCTTGTGTGCCAATGGGTAAGAAATGCCTTAATTCCTATTTTTGTTTATTTTTAATGACTAGTTTCTGAGCACGTGCATTGCACATGTGTTCCATGCAATATTTTATAAATTCGTTAGGACGATTAAAATTCAATGAAAATATACGTGTAATTTGTAATGAGTACTAAAATGCAACAATCTCAAATAAATGTTATGATAATAAATTTTTTTTATAGAAAAATAAATTAAAGAAGACTAATAGAGAAATATAAAAAAATAAACATAGAAGAAAAAATAGCATACGCATCCTTCTTAAGACTTTAATCATAACGTTATATAAATGGAAAAAGAAATACAAAATCGGTACATAATTTTCCAAGTTTTTGTCGACACCTCTCATATCCAATCAAAATTCAAAAGTCTTCTTCATCGAGTGAGACTAAAGCATGAATCAAATAGAAAAATCAATTTATTTTCATAAAGTGATATATAATCAGACTAAGGTAGATATATCATATACTTTAGATGTTGAAGACTTCACTATTTTAACTATAAAATGAAAAGGATAATTTTGAATGTGTGTTTCATGAAATAAAAAAGATGAATTTATATTAGATAAAAATAGAGAAATATCAAAAGACGTCACAAAGTTTTAAATTAAATATTTGAAGGTTTCAAAGGGCCAAAATAGATAAAAGAGAACAACTTTAAAAATATTAAATATATGCAATGAACCTCCATTATAATCTGGAAGAGTGAAAAATCATCCTTTGAACACATGTAACTCTCCATTTACTCAATGTAGTAATTGATTGTCACTAATATTTAAACATGTAATTAACTAACTATTTATTATATTTTAATTTAGTGTAGGGACAAAATGGTATTTCAACTTTCAACTTTTTTTGTTTCCACTTTTAATAATATATGATTTATGATGATTGGTTGCTTCCTAAAATACTTATGGTCACCTAGCTAGATGAGTACTTTAAAAGGGTACTATATTTAAAAGTTATCAAGAAAAAAACATCATTGAAAAATACTATTAATGGAACATCATGTGCAATAAACAACATTGGAAGTTTGTCTTCAAGGCCATTCAAGTGGAAGTTCAATTGAGGTTGTTGTTACTCATTGTAAAAAGTCTCACACCGTTTAAGGAAATGAGTTATGATCTCTGTAATTGGAATCGGATAATTCTTGTTTCACGAGGTAGCTTTTGTATTTGAGCTAGGAAAACTGAACATTCAATGCAAAATAGACCAATTAACATAGATCTATCTTATTCTTTTCTTATTATTGTATTAAAATAGACCTATCTTAATCTTTCTTTATTACTGTATTAAAATAGACCTATCTTATTTGTTGCCTACTATTGTATTTTTTTCAATGTTGGGCTCTTGTGTTATGTTTACGCCTTTTGACATGTGGAAGAGTGTTAAGTCCCACATTGATCGAGAGAAAGATTGTTTCTAGATCTCCTTACATGGTCTAGGTCAATTCTCACTTTAAGCTTTTTCTATTTATTATTTTGGAAATTTATAGTTCTTCCATTTTATTGGATGAAATTTCAATGAATTAGATATATAGAAATTGTGAAGTCCTTGCTTTTAAAGCCAAAATGAATCGTTTAGAGCTTGAATTTCTAGTCCATTCGTAATTGGATATGCATGTTTGATAAAGAGAATAATAACTTTTGAGGTTGAGTTAAGTCTAAATTTATCGCTCGTCTTTATATCTTGATTGCAAGAACGATCTCATTTGTAGATTTTAAATGATGTTGGTGGCCATAAATATACGGATGATAAGGATGTTAAATAGTAAAATTTCCTAGTAAGTGTCCATGAATTTTCTGATAATGGTCTCATATGGTACTTGGTTTGACAAAAGAATCTTCGATCTATAAACAAAGTTTTATATCGGAAGCTGATAATAAAAATAAGCGAGATAACTATAAAGTATATGGATGCTTTTAATTGTGTGAATGGTGTGGATTTAACTAGAAACAAGATAATGTCACATCACATTAATTTAAAATTATGCAGATATTTTATTGCTAGAATTTACAGAGATTGCAATTAGTCCTATTTTTGGTTTATTTTCAGTGTTTGGTTGTTTCCTAAAATCCTTAAGGTCGACATCCGATAAAAAATCTAGATGAGTAATATAAAAGAATACAATAAAAGCTTGAATCACTTTTATAACTGTCTTTTCATCTACTTAACTTTGTTTTACTCTCTCACACAACTTATCAATGATCAATTAATTAATTAATTAAATTAGAATTCAGTGTTGTCGATTATTCATCAGCGTAACTACTAGAAGATTAATTAATTACTAATTTAGAGGACATATATTATATTTGTGTGACTAAAAATGTTGAGTATCATTAAAAATAAAATAAGAAATTTAAAATTTAATTATTTCTAAATTATATAAAATAAAAACATGTTATGTTTTTTTTTTTGACATATATACTAAAAGAAAAGGAATGATTAATATATTGAGATTGAAGAAAATATTGAAGAGCTAGCTAGTTAACTATAGAAGGCTGAAAGATTGTACTACAGTATTACTAGCTTGTATATAAATTTAAATTCATTGTAATACTGAGGAATCTGATAAACTTCAAACTAATAAAAAATGTTTGACTCCCTAAAAAGTAAGTATATATATATATATATAGGGGGATAGAGGAAGCATATAAGTCTACAATAGTTATATAAAAATTTAAATCATACGACTTTCATGATCGGCCATCTAAATATTGTATTTGTCTTTAAAAAAAATTCATCAAATATCTAAAAATTATTAATTTAGAATTCAGTATAACTCATCTAACATGACATATTTATATTTTATTATCTAAAAATTATTAATTTAGAATTCAATATAACTCGTCTAACATGACATATTTATGTTTTATTATTTTGATCCAGCTAAACGTTGTGCCTCTCATTCAGATGAATGTCGTCATGACCCTTTTGTGTCAAACGGGTCCATGGAGCTGTTATTGATGAATATCGAAAAAAACTATATAATTAGATATATTTTACTATCATATATATATACTATTATTATTATTTATATTTTAAAAAATATTATGTATCTTAACACTAATTAAGAGTTTTCTACCATATATTGAGGAAAATACACGTACTTAGATGTATGTATTTTTTGCTATCAAATACATAAAAAATAGGGAGAGAGGTGAGAGAGAAGGGGAGGGAGGCGAGCGAGATTTGTGATCATATATGTATCCCAGATACATGTAAATCACCCTAGATACATACTAGATATATACATGTATATGTATGTATCTGGCGTGATTCGTATGTATCTGGGATACCAGATACATGAGAGAGTGGCAAGCGAGATGGGAGAGAGGCAAGCGAGATTCGCTATATATCCCAGATACATGTGAATCCACTTGGGTACAATGTATCTAAAACAAATTACATCTAAATTTGACCACATGTATGTATCTGAACAATCCAAAATTTGATTAAATACATAATATTATAAATTAAAATGTATATAAGTAATTAGCTCCTAAACTAGTGGAATTTACGTAAGTTCTCGATGAATATTCCCACTTATGTATTTGTATATATATACTAAATGACTTTTGTACCTGAGTTGAATATACACAATAATGATATTATCAACTTCAAATACTTTTATTTTAATTTCAACAAAAAGTTAATTGTCCTTACGCTTAAAATATCTTTTGTACTATGATATTTCTCAAAATTAAATTATGATTTGTCAATATCATTAAAGGGAATTACATGCACTTCTAATATGAGGACGAGTCCGATCCCTTTTTCTTAACAAATGCATGTCAAGCAAGTTGATAATATATACCTTTTTAATTATTACTGTATTATTTTTTGGTTCAGTGTTTGTTTTCTTGTCTTTGTTTGTCATGAGCTGTCCAATAATTCAAACTTAAAACAATCCACTCAAAGTTGCAAAATACTATGAACAGTAACGGATCAGAGTCAGAATTTTCAGTCAAAATATTTAAAATAATTAGTTCATCTTTCTCCCCTCTCTCGATCAATTCATAATTATATGTCTTATAAACTTGAAACCTTCAAATTATCTATATGATATGCAAGAAAAAGATAGCGAGAATGATCATTTTGATCAAGTCAACAATAACGTTTAAACGTTGACATAACTTAGAATTAGTTATATTACTAAGACTGAAATCGTAGAGTTCAATCTCGATCGAATAGAAAAGACATGTTTATATAATAAAGTCACTACCAAGTAGAGAAGCAACCAAAAAATATAAAACATTATATTTTTACGATCAATATTATTCTGTAATCTTTTTTACGTACTCATGAATTATTTTAAATTCTTAGCACAAAAATATGTTTCATGCTGTCATTGACTGATTAATTAATGGTATTAATTATCAAGAAACATAGTAGTACTAGTATATTTTTCCTCTCATCTAAGTTGGATATATATATCATAAGTAAACAAAATATTTACTAGAATTAATTTGAAGCCTAGGTAAATTTATTGTGTCGGCAGGGTATCTTTAGACCACTTTTGGATTGTTTCTTCTCGAACATTTTCTGAAAAATATTTTTTATTTGGCGCCTAACATATTCATAATATTATCAACAAATGTGATATAGTGAATGAAGCTACTTTTTTCTTAATTGAGATTCCAATTTTCAGGTTGAAGCCTTGAGTATGAAAATATCCTTAAATAAGAAGTCTTTATATTATTGAGGACCTCATTAAAAAGAAATGATGCCAGGGGGCTTTACTAGGACTAACTAATAAAAAGCCTAGGAATGGAAGTGGTCTTAGAAACCAATCATATTTCAGAAAAAAATCTCATTATCATATTTGTCTAGAAGAAAAACAAAAAAATTGCTATTTTTTTTATGGTCTTATAGAACAACAATTACTTAATTACGTTCGTATGACAATATCAAGGTGAAATGCTTTCTTCAAATGAAACCTTATGCGATGCGAATCTAGATTAGTCAGATTTTAATGCGATATTGAACACCTGCCTCCTATTATCCATGAAACTCAGAGGTGATTTAATTAAGGATGTGCAAGTTTAGGGGGATTATTTCTCACTTGATATTCAGTATTTATATCGGAATTTAACTAAACTCAGATTCAGACATGATGTTCCGTTTATAAGGATAGGCACTTCCATATTTTCTTTTTCTTGTTATAAGCCGTTGAATTGAGTCTTAATATTTACTTATGTCTCTATATGCCTGACTTTTATTCTACATGGGACATGTTGTGTACTCCAATATATATATATGTGTGAATGGTTAGGTGCAGGCCAAGAGCAATATGCTATTTAACTTTAGTTTGATCATGTTCCTAGCCCATATGAACTTAAAACATGTTCTGTATTTAGTCACTTTGTGAAAATGACATACTATATATTATTCATGCACTACCACGACATAAGGTACGTCCTAGTACATTGCCAACTTTAGTCACTTTTGTATAGTTAGAATATATATTGGCATAGTATATATACGTGTCCTATAACCTGGTCTTAACTTACATATAGATATGACTTTCAATTATAGATATGCATGATTGTAGACACTTGAACTTGTATAAAGTTGAACAAGTAAAAACATATGTTCTTCTTGGTGCCCTACATAGCAATATTTCACGTGAGATACACTCGAACTGATTTGTATATGTCATGTAAGACGTTACTTGTGTCTGTTTGTTTAAATTTATAGATACAAATTTAAGTGTCTACTTAGCTTATATAAAGTTGAACAAGTAAAGACTAAACACTCACGTCCTTCGTGGTGTCCTATATAGGAATTCATGTGAAATATCCTCGAACTAATTCGTATATGTTAGGGAAGACATTGTGTTTATTTGTTCAACTTTATACACATCTAAAATTTAAAAAAATATCATCAAAAGTTAAATTGAATGACATATTTATGTATTACGACTTTGAATACACGTGGGACTACAAAACGATGAATAGTCAATATCATTAAACAGGGTTACACGCACTTTTTACATATGTGAGTTTGTACTGACAGGAAGTTCAACGTATGACTGTCGGGATCCTGTTTTGATCTTAGCTAGTGATGAACGCGTGTTGGAATCAGTATTTTTACTAAAGAAATTTAAAATATGAAAAAATAAATATACGAAGAAATCAAAAGGGATTCATATCTATTATATATATACATGATAAATAATTTAATCGTGTATAAATAATATAATTTTTCGTCAAAAAAAATTCAAAATAAGATGACTCTTCAACCCTGTCTAGCTCCGCACTTTATCCATGTCGTGGCCTTTTCAAGCGTTTTCCAATAATTCAAACAAACAAAATTCTAACTCAAGCTAGTACGATTGCATGGAGATGCAAGTTGGGAAATGAAGATTAACCAAAAAGTGGTAAAGGAAATTAATCAACAAAAGTATATGATTAATTAAGGCTAAGAATGCTTAGAGGGTTTGTATAATTAGTGGTTTCGTGACTTTATATGTGTTATATAATTATAATTATGCAAAATTATGTGTACACGATTAGATTAAATTGTCATCGGATATATCAAATATTGATCGATTGGGTAAGTAGTATATAATGAGTGAAAGTTTGATTTGTAATTAAGATACTTTTTATTAGCATTTAAAAGTTGAGTTATAATATGCTTTTCTAAAATTATCTTTTTATAATAGCTTTACTCAAATTTTAAGGGCCGGAAGTAGAGACGACTTATCATCTTTCTCATTTCCCTAAAAAAGTAGAATGCGGTGAAAGAACAGTTCATTTACCCAACATGAAAAAAATAATTAATTTCGTCTGCTCTGACGTCGAAATAAACATTATAATATGATGATAGCACCGACAAAAAAATCTTAATTGTCATTTTAGCAATGATACGTCTTTTTTATAATAAATAATAATATTATTATTATGTTGTCATATAGGTACATTTAAAAATAAAATATCTATGATAACGAATAACAAGTCTAGTATTTTGATTAGATATTTAAATCCTTAATACGTCACTTTTAACAAGAATATAGCGTCTATAAATGCTTCAATAATATTTTATTAAAAACATATTGAAAAAAATCTCTACATTAAAGAAATTTGGGGCCCTAAAAATCATGTGTTAATTTATAGTTAAAAAGATTAATAATAAGAATGTATCACCATATAATATTAATAGTTGAAAATTTAGATGGTCACTCTGTTTCTATCTTTCTAATCATTGAACATCATAGTCGTTATTCATTTTTTTATTTTGCCTTTTAAAAAAAGTTACTTAATTTTATCAAATTAATTTCTATGGTTATTATTCCTAGAAATGTAATTTCCACTACCTATTTAATTATGTGACAACTATAAATTTTTAAATTTATTTACGATCAAAATCATAAATCCTTAGTTTTTTAAAATTTTAATAAAAATGATGCTCTTTTGATAATTCAAGTCCAAATAATAATGTGAAGAATGAGAGAAACAATATAGTAGAAGAGAGAAATATATAATAAGTTTCTTCTTCCTTTGAAGTTTGTACAATATAATTCTCAAGACCTTTATTTATATGATTATATTCAAAAATATCCAAAGGTGTTGAAGATCAGGGGTTTATGAAAAATCAATAAAAAGATATTGTATGTGTGTCTATTACTACACATGAAGAAGAAATTTATACCAAAATTATACCTAGAAATTATGAACATAGTAATATTCCTTCTAGACAAAAAGATATATGGGCTACATTTAAGATGAAGCTCACAATAAGCCCAAATTTACTTAAGTATAAACTTTAGGAATCACATAGTTTTAATATGAAATTACAATCTATCCCTATTTAGTTTGTAATTATATTAATCCCTGAAAAAGTAAAACAAACCGAATACATAATATGTAGCTCAGATACATTATAAAATAAACCGGATACATAATATGTAGCTCGGATACATTAAAAACTAGCTTGGATACATTATAAAATAATTTAGAATTAGGAGAGAAATAAGCGATTTTAGAACTAGAAGAAAATATTAGAAATAAGGAAAACATAAGACGTGTATTTTAATAATTTTTCTAAACCTCGTAAGACATAAGGATTAATTTGGTGGGCCGAATGGACTCACATAGTCATTTGGGCACAATTCAAGTTGATCCATCTAAAGGCATGGGCTAAAAGCTAAGAAAAGATGTGTCTTATATTGTAAAACATTGTGCAGAATAGTAAACATTTAAACGATATTAAATGCTATATCAACTGTTTTGGAAAATTGTGATTCATACCATAATTTCCCCAAATCTTGTTATTCATTTAATTGGTATAATTCACCTAATTTGTATAATTCGCCTGATATATAAATCAGAATTTCGTTTAATTCAGTTCCTGATTTTATAAATCTAGAATTTGTATATGCTTACCATATCTATTTGTATATGATATATGAAAAATTCACAATAAATTACTCTGTTTATATATTGACAAGTGAAATATACAAACGGAGTTCTAAAAATTCCTAAATGTATAAATTAAGAATTTGTATATACTTACCCTATTTGTATATTCACAAGAAAAATATACAAACGGGCAAGCGAAATATAAAAACTGCGTGAAATATACAAACTGCAACCTCCATAGCAAACAAAATTATAGCTATGAAGCGCAATTATCAAAATCATAGCTATAGAGCCTTATTATGTCTATTATGTTTGTTGTTTCTGAAATTTTCTCATTAAAAAATAATACATGAGGAAACAACACAAAACACATTATTAATGATGCTAATTATATGCTAAATAAATTTTTTCTCAATTATATTTTCTGTCAGGAAAATCTTGTTTCCAATACATGTATCAGATGGAAAACATATATGTATCTCAGTTACATACGGGCTAAAATAGGTATAAATTTTTTCATATACTCTGGGAAAAAATGTGATATATATATATCGTCGGAGATACACTGACTCTCTCACTTGCCTCCCTTCCTGTGTATTTATATTTTAGAATGTATTTGAGTTTCATAAATTTGTGTATTTGTGTATCCAGTATTAATTTCATATATCTATGCATCCAAAGTTAATCTAATCTAGTGTATCTGATATCAATTTGATCTTGTGCATCTTGTATCAAATATTTAGTGTATCTATGCATATTTACATGTATCTTGATATCAAATATATGTATTTAGTATCAAAACATGCACAAATACATTTATCATTGTATCAATATATAGATACATGTATCTAATATCAAAATATGCACTAATACATATATTCAACATTATGTTCATACATAAATACATGTATATGATATCAAAATACATATTGATACACACTATAAACCAAGCAAAAAGAGAGAAAGAGCAAGGGGGAGAGCGAGAAAGAGGGGGAGAGAAAAATTATGTAATTATTTTAAAGTAAATGAGAAATCTATATATATATAAAGTTGGATCTTCAGCCCGCTGATGTGGCATGCCCCAATGATGAGGAAACCTATTTATCTATTTTCTCATATTTTTGGAGGATTTTTCCCCCTATTTTCAAATCTAAATTGATTCTAATTAGTTATCGTTTAATTTCCTCAATTTAAGGTTATAATAATTAATGGGTTTAAATTAATTAAAGTTTAAGAAAGAGAAAATATACCGTTTAAAATTTCAATTCTTAACTGTAATTAGTAGCCCTTAACCGTTTCCTCAAATTAAGGCTATAATAATTGGAGAAATCGTTTACAATTCTGAATTCAGAATTAATGCTTTTCAACAGCCAAAGTATTAAGGTCCTATAAAATCATACTTCATTATTTAATTTTCATTAGTCTTTTCTTTCTCTTCATAAATTTCTTTGGGTTTGATGATTTGCTAATACTATTCTAATAGGTAATAGAAAAAATGTCTAACTTTATTGTAACGACCCGTTTGGTCGTTTTGAGTACTAGAGCTTTTGATTTCATAAAATACTTTTCGATAGATTCTAAATAGGTATTTTGGACTATTTGTAACTACAATATGGAATTAGTGGGGTTGTTTTAATAATGAATTTAGTTGGTGGTTAAAGAAGATAACATTAAAATTAGTAAGATTTAATATTTATTAGTTCATAATTAGTTACCCTAGATAATTAAAAACACTAACGAGAGAAACACTACCTGCGGCGTCAACCAGAAGCGACTGCCATCCAGGTAATGCTTCAACTCTTCGATTTCCTTAAGTAATATGTAATGGGTTTATATTAATTGAGTGGAAATCCTTGGGATGCATTAATTATCCATTTGTCATATCTATTGAATATGTTGTTTGTCCAATTTTAGTGAGTGAATGTTAGGCAATAATTTATGATGATTATTATAGTATTGTAATTAGATGAGACATTGGAAAGAACGAGTGTGCATTGGCAGTAGTGCTAGGGTGAAGTGTAGTTATCAATAGTAGGAGTGATAATTATTGTTTTATAATTAAGGTTTGGATGGGAATTTAGAATGGATAGTAGCGGCAGGATTGTTGGAGACAAACTTTTGTGAGTAATTATTGGCAAATGTGTGCCATTTCAACATTTAAGAATGAGGTTATAGTGTATTATCATAAATAAGTTAGTTTGCATTTTATTGTTTTAGGGTGATATTCACAATCAGTAGCTTAGCTTTAATGTTCGTTATTACGACATAATTGAAATGATGATATATGGGTTTAAGTAAGTAAACTATATTATATTGATATCATTAGATTTATGATATTTAAAAGAATTGAGACTTAACTCTAGACTAGGCATATAGTGATATGAGGATCGATAGAATTGTTTACTTACGAATAATGAACAATTGATAGATCGAGAAACATTCGGAGGCATTACAGAAAGGGAAAGATTTGGAAGATTAGATCTCTTGACTTCGGTTCTTCGGTGGAGGTAGGTTATGGTTTATTCTATTTGATAGATAAACTCTTAATAACGATTGATATGCATTGAATGATATTGTGAAGTTCTCTATGTACTTGATTGTGTGATTGTGTGGCTTGGTTGTGTGGTTTGTGATTGGTCTAAAATCCTGAGACCGTGAGATTTATAATCTGAAAACCTCTCTATCGAAGTGATGCCTTGAATAAAGAAGGCTTGATGTAATATTATTAATGAATTGAAAAGTGGTGATAATAAATGATAAATTAATAATATTATTGGATCGGAGTGTCACGTTCCGACACGGTATTTTTGGATCGGAGTGTCACGTTCCGACACGGTATAATTGGATCGGAGTGTCACGTTCCGACACGATAACATTAAAGGAAAAAGATATTGAATTAACTTAATGTACTCAATCTCAATGAACGCATTTCCCAAACGAGTGTGATGTGGAGGCATGAGTCCTCGTGTGTGTGCTTGATATTGTTATTGATTACGTACTTGCTTCAACTGTCACTTGTTCATGTTGTGGTTTCTTATCACCTGCTAAGTGCTACAATTGACTTTATACTATTATTCATTGTATATTAGTTTCTATTTTGGGTTGGCCGATAATACCTACTCAGTACATGTTGCCCCGTACTGAGCCCTACTTGTATTTTTCTTTGTTTTCCTTTTATGGAGTGCAGCGAGTGTATCAGTGACTTCGACTCGCCCTCAACTCTAGCCAGTCTCCAGCACATCAGGTTTCAGGGTGAGATATTCATTCCAGCCCGTGTTGGATTCTCTTGGTCATGGCATGATGTCCTTAGTTTTCGGACATAATCTATTTTATTCATTTATTTTGGTGTCTTTAATACTCTTAGACTTAGTATTTGAAGATTAGATGTCCTTGATGTGATGACTTTCAGATTTTGGGGATAATAAGTGTTAGACTTTAGAGGTTTATTTGATTGGTTACCTTAATAAGTTTTGAGCTTCCGCATTATTGTTGTTATTCATAGTTAAATTATTGATATGTGTTGGGGTTTGGATTCCTTGGTTCTCCCACTTAGGAGGTTAAGTGTGGGTGCCACTCACGACTCATTTTGGGTCGTGACATTTATATTGTCTAATTTGGCAGGAAGTTCAAAATGATTTGAAAAGATCTTCTCATGAAAATTATATCATTTTTTATGGAATATTGTGAAGGTGAGAACAACATCTGAACTTTGGTTATCATGCAAAGTTACACAATGTTCTTATAATTTATATATTTTTTGGTTTTTAATATTGTATTTGATATCCACGTTGTAGCCTGATTATATGTGGATTCACAATGCGCAAGGCTCCATTTGGAGCGAGCACTTCCTATTAAAGAATTTTTTCATGCTCAAGATTCGACTAGACATCTGATTAATAGAGTAGCAGTCTCTTTCAATACACCTCATCTTTTTGTGTTTGCTTATAAGTTTCTACCTCTGAATAAATGTAACTTTTTAGTTTTATTGTGAAACATATGTTAATTCATGCGTAGAGTAAATACATAATATTTTCGTATTGTGAAGGTAGTTGATTACTAAATTGTTGATATTTTAATGTCAATCATTTTTAAAAATGGTATCTACACACCTTCATTACTTTTGTAACCTTGAATAGTCATTAACAAAAAAAATTTAACAGTGACCTCCTTAAGGTGTTCTATCTCTTCCCTTTTTCTTCTGTATTTTTTTTCTATTTTATTTATCTGTTTAATATGTTAACTATTGACCTTTCTTTTCTAAAATTATTAGCTAACGAGTAAATATGTTTGAATAGGATTCAGTTCCCCTCTTCATTATTTTGTTCTCTCTATTTCATCAAGTATACATTTAGATAAGAGATATGTCCTATTTAAATTTTAAAGGTAAAGATTATATTAAATAAATAAAATCATAATCATAATTAATTAGTTAGAGATTATATTAAATAAATAAAATCATAATCATAATTAATTAAGTAAATAAGTTTTCAAAAGTACTTTTCTAATTCGGTAAGAAAATATTTCCTACAAAATTAGATACACATTAATATCATCTTATATTTTTATAATTTAAATATTTGAATATAGGAGGCTACTCTGTTTGGAGATAAAATAAATAAATCTTATATTATTGATATTTAAATATGTGGAGGCTGCTGTGTCAATGAAAAAAAAAATCAATTTTTCTTTTAAAAAAATAGAAATTCGTTTACCTTTTCTTTTACGTATGTATGTGAATCATAAGACATATTTATCAAAAGATTACTATTTATCAGGCTAATTAAACATATTAAATTCATGTTCAACAATTTTGATATTTTGAATAATATAAAATCAAGATTAAATCAATGATATTAATGAATCTTCAAAATTTGTGGAATTTTACCAATTTTGAAGAGTATTTTTGTAATTTTATTTACTTAATTATGGTTAGGAATGTAATATAATCTTGACCTATAAATATTAAATAGAACATGTCTTTCATCTAAATGTAGAGTTTTTGGCCAAAATCATCCTTAAACTATACCCCAAATTTAAGCTACATCCTTAAAGTATCATTCTTAGTTGAAAACATCCTTCAAGTATTTAAAAGTGAACAATTTTCATCCTTCTACTTGAATTTTATCAAAAAACTAACAGATCCCACAAAAATCAATTCATCCCTTAGTAATTATTATTCTTAGATATGCCAAAAATACTATCGTGAAATTTTTCGGTAATTAAGTTTAGCATTATGCAAAATCTTTTAATTTGACAAAAAAAATTATTTATTTTTCATGTGTAATTCGATATTAAAAATATTATTAGTTGAAATATATTTCTTTTCAATTGAATATGCTAGAAGCTGAAGTCTCCAACAATATTTTGATCACTTCAATATCAAATTGGCCCAAAAATTTATTGATCTGAATATAGTTTGGCTTTGAAAAAGGTAAAGATAATAAAGCTCCAGCTTCTTTCCGTTACTAAATGAAGATTTCCTCACTTCAATATCAGATTTCCTCACACCTTCCAAACATTTTTTGTTTCAATAAGCATTGGTGTCTAAGATTTTTAATATTCTTTTTCAAGAACTTCTTATAGCAGGTAATGAAATTATGCAGGAAAACTTTTGTTGATAGTCATGTGAACTGCTCATGTTTTTGTAGGATCCCTTAGTTTTTAGACGATATCTAAGAGAATAATGGAAATTATTAACTTTTAAATACTTAGAGGATGTTTTTTTGCCTAAAAAAATATTTTATGAATTTAGTTTAAGTTTGGGGTATAGTTTAAGGATGTTTTGGCCAAAAACTCTCTAAGTGTATACTCTTGATGAAATGGAGAAAAATATATCGAAGAGGAGCCGGATCGGGTTCAATATAATTCATGTATTCTCTCTCATCATGATTTGCCACAAATATATCTCTATTAATTTATTTTTATTATATAGTCATTTATACAAAAAGAAAATAATGTACTCCCTCCGTCACATATTAGTTGATCACTTTTCTTTTTACGCGCATATATTAAGAAATCATAAACAAGAAATCATATATCTTTATTTATTTATTTTTATTATATAGCCATTTATAAAAAAAGAAAACTATGTACTCCGTCTGTCCCATATAAGTTGACCACTTTTTTTTACGTGCAAATATTAAGAAATCATATATCTTTATTTATTTATATTATATAGTCATTTATACAAATAGAAAATCATGTACTCCCTCCATCCCATATTAGTTGATGACTTTTCTTTTTACGCACATATATTTAGAAATCATAATTAAGTAGATAGTTTTACCAATTCACCCTTTAAGAACTTTTTTGAAACTTTACAAAACACTTTAAAAAGGAATTAATTGCAAGGTAATTTTGAAAAAAAATCAATTAATTCTTTCTTGATTTATTAAAGGTGATCAACTAATTTGTGACAACTATTTTTAGTATAGTAATCAACTAATATGGGACATGAGGTGTAATTTATGATGGAGTTGATTGTGGTTGAACTAATAAGATGGCTATAAATCATTAACTTTAATTAGTATGAAACTATGATGATTGAATTGTCAATTAAATGAAGTTTTTCATATCAACTTTTATGTTTCATCTTCTTTTTTTTATCAGCAATTTGTAGCATAATTTTTTTTAGCAATTTCTTTGAATAGGTCATATTAGAATCGTAAATTAATTTTCCTCTCTTTTATTGTATTATTTATTATAAAATATTTGTCAAGTAATGACACTAATTATTTCAGATTATATTTAATCTTTTATTTTAACCGCGCGAAGCGCGGGCAAATACACTAGTTTAGTATATACGTAGGTATCTTTGTGTAGGTAGTTTTCTCATAATACATGTATAATAATAAATTTTTCATTATTAATTACCACTATTAATAAGAGGTTACAAGCAATGTTGTTTATCAACTTTATAATAAACTAGTAAATTGAACTGCGCTTCGCGCGGTATATTAGTATTTCAAAAATTAAATTGAAACAAATAATATTTTACTTAGACCCACAACTTTTTCTTTTATATCAACAAATGATACCAAAAAATAAAATAAATCATCAAAATAAGGTGAAACACCATAACAATAATTAGAAGAAAAGATAATTATTTTTTTGAATTGGATTTGCCTCGTCAAAAAAAAAAAACAAATAACATTATTTACTTTTTTAAATCTATGTCCAAACACCTACTTAAAAGATACGAAGATCATTTTAGGGATGTTGAAATTGTAAATGGACTTTGCATATTTAAAATCGCATCTCGAATGAAAAAAATTGTAAGAATAATATTTCGCATCTACTCTACTTGTTATATTCTTTCTTTTCCTTATTTGCTATCACGTCAATTGCTCATTAAATTTTATTGAAAACACTATGTAACCCATAAAAATATCATTACATGCTATTCAAAATCGAAACTAAAAAACAAACAAAGTGAGTAATGACCTATTGAAAAACTCAAAAGGAAATATTAGCAAAGAATTGTCACCGTAATAACCTTTAAAAATTATAGAATATATATATATATATATATATATATATATATATATATATATATATATATATATATATATATATATATATAAAGGAGGACCATAGACAAAGTGATGTGGCACCTCTCTATGGCCTCCATTTGCATTTAGCTTTTTTCTTTTCTTTTTTGGCTTTTTTTTTTTAAAAAAAAATTAATTATTATATTATAAAAATAAATTACTTAAATTTATTATAAATAAATATTTTATTGATGGAGGAACATTTATAGCAAAAACTCTTCATATTCTTTTATTTATTTATTTGTCTCACTTATAATAAAAGGAGAAACATAATTTATCTTTTTTTGACTTTTTTTTAATTCAAATTAATTATTGTATTGTAAAAATATACTACTTAATTTATACAAATAAACATTTTATTAATGTAGGAACATTTACAACAAAAAACTCTCCACATTCTTTTTTCTATTTTTATCTCACTTCAAATCATGAAATGATAATAAATTTGTTTACATTTTAAGTATTTTTATCTTTATTTTTTAATTTATTCACAAGGAGTTACCCATGACTTGCCCCTCTTTAATTTTTACTTTTAATAATATTCATAACTCTCATAATTTTTATGTCCATAACCTCCTAACTTAAATTTGTAAGTTTATGATGTCTTATGATATTCCTTTATTTTGCCTATAAATTCATAGTAGTTTCATGAAGATTCACATTCACAATTATCCTTTCTCTTTTCATCATATTGGTTTGGTTTGTAACAAAAAAGAAGTACATGAAGGTAAGAAATATTTCATTGCAAATTTTTATTTTTTATTTCCTCTATTTTTGTCTATATAGATTCGTATTTGGTTTGTGAATGAAACTACCATGTAACAAAAAAAAAGTACACGAAGTTAATAAATATATCATTCTCAAGTCCTTATTTTTTCATTTCCTCTATTTTGTCTATATATTCATATTTATTTTCATGAAAATTTACATACAAAGTTATTCTCAAAGTCTTTCTTTTTATTTTTATGACTTAGACATGCTTTCTTAATATTTTTTAATATTTGTATTATCATTCATTAAGCAAGTATGATTAAAAAAAATCTCTGTAATTCTTAACAATGTTTTGTCTGTATGCAATTGCTCTTTCTAATAGTTAGTTTTCCGGATATAATATAATTTGATTATAATATTTGTTAGATTCCAAGAAATAATAATTATTTAGTATTGTTAGTACTATTTAAAAGATAATATACAAATATATTACATATAGTTTAAATTTCGTTCTTTCTTTTGACATAATTATTTTTAATTGGTATATATATTTTTTTATTCAGTTGGTTGCATATAATGAAGAGTTTGACATATGGATCAAAACATGATGGCGGATCTACTTACAAAGGAAGATGATAGAAGGAAAAAAAAATGAAGCATAATTAGAGATTATTTTTTTACTTTGAATTGTATTAGCAACTTAGTTACTTTTGCTAGAATTTTCTAAATTATTATATTGTCAATGCTAATCATTTGATCCTTTATTATTCTACTTTTTCTTTGTTATGAAGCAAAATTAGTATAATTATCTCATATTAACAACAACAAAAAATTTATGATGATTAGGAGTTTCATTTTTATTATAATTATAAAAAAGTAATTGAAAAATAAAATATTATTTTCATGATGCCATTTTTTGTGTATGTAACAATCTGTTTTCGTCACCGTTCTTTTTGCTTTGAAATGTATTCATAATTTTTATGTAGTCACTAGTTTTTATATTTTCTCTGTTCATTTTTTGTATTTTCACCCCTTATTTATATTTATTTATTTTACAAATAAAATCAATGCATAATTAGTAATACATTTAATGTCTAATAAAATTATACATTTGAATTATTTATAACTCATGTCTCTTCATCTTACTTGTAATTTTTAATATTAAATATTATTCATAACTTTTGTATGTTTCATTTTTCCTAAATCTTATAAATATTTAATTAATGTTTAAAAAATTATAATAAGCAAATATAATAATAAGGACATAATAAAAAAATCAATTTTGTTTTGACGAAATTAGAGTTTGAATAGAAAATTAGTACTCCTACAAAAGATATAGAAAATTAAAACATATAAAATATTTTAACATAATACAATATATTGTTATTTCAACATATTATCTCTTATTCCATTTACTTCACCACGGTGAATATTTTGTTCTACTTTATACATATACAAAAAAATTATATTTTATATGTTTAAAAAAAATGAAAAAACCTATGATATCGCAGATGAAGAAAATATTAATATTATCTATATATTCGATACTAACCTAAATATTACATATTTCATATTATTATCTTATAAATATTTCATATAGCCGCGCGAAGCGCGGATCGTTTCACTAGTTTCAATATAATTTTCAAATGTTGTTTATTTTTTTTTCCACACAGGTTTTGGGCTTTTAAATATAAGGGGGTGTTTGTATTGAATTGTTTTAAGTAGCTTATAAGTTAAAGGATATATAAAAGTCGTAAGTTGGGAACACTCAATTTTTGACTTTTAACTTTTTTTTTTCAAAAAAAAAAATTCAATTAAAGCACTTTTTGTATTTCCCAAATGCGTTCCAAGTTTTTTTTTTTTAAAACTTAAAAATCGAAAACCACTTAATATATATATATATATATATATATATATATATATAGAGAGAGAGAGAGAGAGAGAAATGGTACTTATGAGGAAAGAAACATTTATAGCATTAATTTTCGAAATTGTGTTTTAGTTCTAACAAATAAATATGAATGTTGAACTAAGAAAAGTGTCATGTCACTTTTTTATTTTAGCTTTATTATTATTATTATTATTATTATTATTATTATTATTATTATATAATGATATTATATAAATATTATTCAAAATTTTAAAAAAAAAGGCAAAGCAAATTCGGTAAAATTATTTTTTGCAATTCTTATTAAGTTATAATAACGTATTTTTAGGAATAAAAAAATAAAAGGAAAGGAAAAAAAACAAAAGAAAGAAAGGAAAATAACTGATTTAAGGAAATAATATAAATAGAATTATTGATGACATTAAGGGAAGGAAGTAAAAGAAATTAATAGCAATAATGATCATAGGAATTATATATAGTTATTTTTGATATTTTATAAAAAATTAATGTAAGTAAAATAAATATCGATGCATAATTTTATTTTAGCTTTATTATTATTATATATTATATAATAATGATAGTGTATAATATTATTAAAAAAAAATTCAAAAAGAGGCAAAGCAAATTTTGTAAAATTACTTTTTCAATTATTATTAAGTTATAATAACATATTTCTAGGAATAAAAAAATAAAAGGAAAGGAAAAAAAATAAAAGAAAGAAAGTAAAATATGTGATTTAAGGAAATAATATTAATGATGAGATTAAGGTAAGGAAGTAAAAGAAATTAATAGCACTAATGATCATAGGAATTATATATGGTTATTTTTGATATTTTATAAAATTTTAACGTAAATTTTTCAGTCTTTAACAATTAGGAAAAGTGTAATTAAAATAAAATAAAGTATTGATGCATAATTTTTTTTTTTGAAGAGTAACTTCATTTTTGAGCATTTATTTTAATAAAAATGTGTAAAAAAATATCAAAAGAACTGATATAAATAAATAAATATCAATGCTAGACTAAGAAGGGTGTTATCCCATTTTTTATTTTAGATATTAATATATAAATATAAATCATAAGCAGGAGAAATGATCTAAAAGATATGACATATCAAATTCTATCTATCTATATATATATATATATATATATATATAATTCGTATAAAGTTATAATAACTAATTTCTTGAAATAAATATATATTAAATTTTGTTTAGCAATTCTTATTAAGTTATAATAACATATTTTTAGGAATAAATAAATAACAAAAATATAGAAAAGAAAATAAAGTAATTTAAGGAAATAATATAAATGACATTAATAATGAGATTAAGGGAAGAAAGTAAAAGAAGTTAATAGCACTAATGGTCAAAATTATTATCATTTATTGTCCAATTTTTTTCATAATCTTCATTGAAAATCAGAACTCATCCACATATTGATATAAGAAATCATTGATATTCGCTGTAGACACGTAATTTTTGACCGAATTTAAGGTATTACACCATTTTTAGTACATAAATATTGCTTTTATATATAAATTAAATATTTTATTTTTTTTCATCGTATTTTAGTAAGTTTATTTTAAAAGATTGAAAAACTACAAAAAATATATGTTTTCTTTTTATTTTAATAAATAAGCTAGTATTTCTTAATTATATTTCTTAACTAGCTATTTGACTTTTCTAATATTTTATTAGTTCAAAATAATTAATTAGTATTTTTATTATTATTATATATATATTTAATCTAAAATAAAAATAAAAAAAATAACCTACACTACCCCACTACCCCAACTCACCTACACATTTACCCACTACTCCTCCCACTCAACCCCACTACCCCACAACACCCCTATACACACACGACACTACACACACCCACACTCCAATATATAGACACAACACAGCAACACAAAGAAAAGGAAGGACAAAAAAACGGACAGAAGAAAAGAAAAAGAGAAAAAAAGAACACTATACTACACGAGCAAGAAGAAAAAAAAAGAAAACACTTCCATTTTATTTATTCTTCTTTCAAACAATAATCATACATTCACATCTTTTCTTCCTTACCCATTTTTTTTCATATCAACACAAACACATATACCATCACAAACAACCTACAAAAATTGTGGGTGTTCTAATCGAGCTTCGGTTAAGATTTTGCGGTATTCAACTTTACTTTATCTTCTTATTTAATTTATTCATGGAATTTGATGTAATTATTATGATAAGTTTTCTTACACTTTTATTTTATTCATAATTTGATTAAAATGAAGAATGTGTTAAGTGTTATATCTCTTTAATGAATGAAAGTAACTTTATTGGTGGTTATTTTTATTTATCTATTTTCGTTCATTAGTTGTGATGTCTTAAAATGAAAGGGTCATGATGTTGTTCATTTCTTGATTTTGATGCTAATAATGATAAAGTAGGAATTATTGGGTTCACAAAATTATTGTTGTTTTATTTATTAAATAAAGAATGAGATTTATTTTAGCAATTCGTCATTGTTTTGTTGGATTAATAAAAAAGTACAATAGGAGTATGTCTAATTTCGCCATTAACTTCAAGATAAAATAAAATAAAAAAATAATATGTGTAGGCCTAATTTTAACATTAACTTTAAGGGTGAATAAAAATAAAAGAATATAAGGTAATCCAAAATTTATATTGTATCATAGAAGTTAGATTTGTTTTATTTTTATTTGATTTTATTTAATATTTTCTTATAACATTAGATGGGTTTTAGGCATGTAAACAAAAAATAATATTTGTTTCAATTAAGAATGTGGTTACACATCTTTTTTGAAACACTTGAAAGAAATTCAAGGATGTGGTGACACACCTTGATAAAATTATTCTAATATATATTTTAACATGTGGGTTAATTTAATTAAAAGTATCATCAATAAATATAATAATGAAATGAGAAGATTAGTTGTCTAGAATTCAGAAAAGTAAGAGTAAGTACTTTTAACACTAGATGAGTTTTATGCACGTTAAAAAATATCTGTAAAAAATTAAGAATGCGGTTGCGCATCTTTTTTGAGACATTGAAAAAATAAAAAACTCAAGGATGCAGTGACGCAACTTGTCCAAAAATATAATAACTTTCATTAATTTAAAATAAGATCACTTATAGATAAAATTAGGTGATGCACTCGAGAGAAGAAAACAATTATGTTCATAAGCTATTTATATGTCAAAAGTCGAGAATGCAGTTATGCATCCGATTTGAGACCAAATAAAAATTCAACAATAAAAATACGAGCAAATCATAGCCTATACAAATTATCCAAAAATATATCAAGATAAGTATAAGTCAATAAAAGCGACCGTGCTAGAACCACGAGATTCGAGGGATGCCTAATACCTTCCCCTCGGTCAACAGAATTCCTTACCCGAATTTCTAGTTCGTAGACCAAAACTAAAAGAGTCATTTCCTATTGATTAGGGATTCGAAAAGGTGACTTGGAACACCACAACTCAATTCCAAGTGGCGACTCTGAAAATATAAAATAAATCCCTAAATCAATACCGTCACTTAAATTGGAAAAAAACCCTTCCACCGCTGTGCGCGAAAAAAGGGTGTGACATTCGCTATTAACTTCTTCATCTTTATGTAGTGTTTGGATTACATAATTTATTCAGTTTCTATACAAAATTGATATTTGAGCTCTCTTGTGTATTTATTATGTCTAATTTTTAATGTATTTTTTTACGAAATATCAATTTTTATACCTTTCATATGAAAGTTTTGTGTTTTTCGTATGCCGGAGGGATATAAAAAATTTACTTTCAAAGTAATTCTGCTATTTCGAATATTCCATAAGTTTTTAGATATTCGCGAAGAGATCATAAAAACATTAAATATTGTTTTTGAATGATCTCAAATATCTCATAAATTATTAGATATTTATAAAGATTAAAATCTCAAATATCCTATAACTTTTGAATATTCACAGAGAAATCATAAAAATATCAATATCGTCTTTCTTAAAGAAATCTCGAATATCTCATAAATTCTTAGGATATTCATAAAAAGATCAAGAAGATCTAAAATCAAAGGATAAAGAACTTTATAACTATAATATTTATCAATAAATTTGTATTTCTTCATAAATAAATATAAGAAAACGATCGTAATTGGGGCAAAAGGGTGATAACACTAAAAGTCTGACATGACACCTCTCTTTGGCCAGAATTATCATTTATCTATTTTGTCAATTTTTTGAATTTTCCCCATAATTTATTCTTTAAAAAAAACACAAAAATATGCAGATTTAATTTTTCTCTTTTTCATTATTACTACACTATTTATATCTTCCTAAGATTCCTCCCTTTCCTTCTTTATTTTCCGTTTTTTTTCTCACCAAAATAATTGTGCTTTTAATTCCCTCCTTTTCCTTCTTCATTTTTCGTTTTTTTCTTACCAAATTAAAATTTTCAGAAAATACCTACACACTTACAATTTCTCTTTCCTCATTAATATTATATTATTTATATCTTTCCAAATTCTTTCTTTTAACTTCTTTATTTAATTTTAACAACATTTACAAATATAATTGTAATTAAACTATTACAAACGTAATTGCTATTTATATATGCATAAATAAATAAAATCGGATATAGGTCAAGTTATATTTATCTCCTTTTTCTCTTCTTTTTTTTGTTTCGATTTTTTTCTAATTTTTCACAATTAATTATTTTAAAAACTCTTAAACTATTATAAACGTAGTTTTTATTTATATATACAAAAATAAATAAAATGAGATATAGACAAAGTTATATTTATCTCTTTTTTCTCTTCTTTTTTTTTTTGATTTTTTTCTATTTTTTCACAATTAATTTATTTTTAAAAAAACTCATTTTTATAACTCACACCTCTACATTTATAAATGATACTCTTTTAATTATATTAATAAAATACTCATAATTCTCTAATCTTTCATATTTATTAATTTCGTTATTTAATTTTGCATGTCTAAAATATGGGAGAAACAAATATTTACTTATTTTATTTTGGGATAAGGGTCTGAAAAATACCCCAACTTTGGTCGGATTTGTTGTTGCAATACTAAACTTTTATAAGGACCTATTACTTCTCTAGACTATTTAATACCGTATTTTTTACCCCCTGAACTATTTAATAGTGTATTTTAAAGGTATATATGTGCCCACGTGGACACATTATTATTTATAATTTTACATTATTATTTATGTCCATGTGGGCAAATATATATGTTTAAAATACGGTATTAAATAGTCTAGAGAGGTAATAGGTCCTCATGAAAGTTTAGTATCGCAACAACAAATCCGACCAAAGTTGGGGTATTTTTCAGACCTTTATCCCTTTTATTTTTAAAAGTTAAAATAAATATTTATTCAACACAATCAACTTTTCACCTCCCACTATAATTGTCTTCTTTATTATAGATTTTAATGTATATGCATGTATTCACCCCTTTCAATTTTTATAATTCTTAATTAATTTTATTAATGTAGAGTAATAATATATTAAAAGATAGGAGATGAAAAGATAAAATTTAACTTATATATATCTTTCACTACCAAACTATGCTACCAGACTATGTATTAATGAATCAACCATTTTAATTTAGTTGTTCAATCTTTTAAAATTAGGAAAAATGTCATTAAAATAGAATGAATATCGACGGATAATTATTTTTGGAAGAGTAACTCCATTTTTTGTGCAATTATTTTAATAAAAATGTATTTTAAATGTCAAAATAATTGATATAAATAAATAAATATCAAATGCTAGACTAAGAATGATGTCATCACATTATTTAATTATATATATATATATATATAAAATATTATTATTATAAGTTTCAAAATAATTGATATAAATAAATAATTATGTAAATTTTGTTTTGCTATTCTTGTTAAGTTATAATAATAACTTATTTCTAGGAATAAATAATTCAAATAAAATAAACAAAGAAAGGAGAAAATGTGATTTAAGGAAATAATATAAATACTATTAATGATGAGATTAAGGAAATGAAGTAAAAGAAATTAATAGCATATAGTAGTATTTAAATATGGTCATTTTTTTTATATTTTATAAAACTTTAAGGAAAATTTTCCAGTCTTTTAAAATTAGTAAAAAGGCCAAAAAATAAAATAGATATTGAGGCATACTTTTGTTGGAAGAGTAACTTCATTTTTGAGTAATTATTTTAATAAAAATATAAGAAAAATGTCAAAATTATCGATAAAAATAAATAAGTATCAATGCTAGATTAAAAAGGGTATCACATTACATTTTTATTTTAGCTATTATTAAATATAAATAACTTATTTCTTTAAATAAATAAATAATTAAAAAAGTTATTTAAGGAAATGATATAGTAAATAATATTAGTTATGAAATTAAGGGAAGAAAGTAAAAGAAATTAATAGCATTGATGATAAAATGATTCAAATATAATCATCTTTTCTTTTAAAATTACTAAAAAAATGCCAAAAAAAACTATAAAAAAATAATTAGAATAACATAGTATATATAAAATAAACTTTGATTAAAGACACATAAAAAAAATCAAGACAAAATAAAAGAAGAAAAGAATTAATAGAATATTAAGTTGAAAGAAATAATATCAACATTAATTTCGTTTCCTTTCAAATCACAACATATTTTCTACTTATTCTTCTCCTAATTTGATATGAAATACAAAAATAGATGAATTCTTTCTCCAAATAATTATCTTACCCCTTGATACAATAATCAATCTTCCTATAAATTTTTCAACCAAATCAATTTTTTTCTCTCAATATAACATTTCTCCTACCAGTATATTTGGAACGATCATGATGTACTTCTTTTCTCTTTTGTTGAAGAAATTCGAAGGCCTAAAAATTCGATATACCAAATCAATTTTTTTTCTCTCAATACAACATTTCTCCTACCAATATCTTCGGAAGCATCATGATATACTTTTTTTTTTCTCTTTTGTCAAAGAAATTCTAAGGCCTAGAAATTTGATATCCGTATATTTTTCTTTATCATCATAAAAAAAGAAGGAAAGAAGAAATGAAGAAAAGAGGAGGAGTTCATTATTGTTGGTGATATCCGTATATTCTTCTTTATCATCATAAGAAAAGAAGGAAAGAAGAAACGAAGAAATGAGGAGGAGTTCATTGTTGTTGGTTATAAATACTCAAATATGTTTATTTTATAGGCTAAATAATATAAACAGTTATGAAAAATGAAAAGTTTTTGGTCTTTTCATGTTCCATTTACTTAAATGTATATTAGTGTGAGGGAAGTTTTAAAGAACATGATTAATTGGGTAATTCATTTAAATGCTTTCAGTTTTTTTTTTAAAATACAAATAAAAAGTAGAAAATAAATATAAAACTTCAAAAAAAGGAGATAAAAGATAAATGAAAATGCTGGCCATAGAGAGGTGTCACATCAGATTGTCTATATTCAACTTTATATATACAGTAGTGAGACTATCCGCGCTTTGTGCGGCTATATGAAATATTTATAAGATAATAATATGAAATATGTAATATTTAGGTTAGTATCGAATATATAGATAATATTAATATTTCTCTTCATCTGCGATATCATAGGTTTTTTCATTTATTTTAAACATATAAAATAGAATTTTTTTTGTATATGTATATAGTAGAACAAAATATTCACCGTGGTGAAGTAAATGGAATAAGAGATAATATGTTGAAATAACAATATATTGTATTACATTGAAAATATTTTATATGTTTTAATTTTCTATATCTTTTGTAGGAGTACTAATTTTCTATTCAAACTCTAATTTCGTCAAAACAAAATTGATTTTTTTATTATGTCCTTATTCTTATATTTGCTTATTATAATTTTTTAAACATTAATTAAATATTTATAAGATTTATGAAAAATGAGACATACAAAAACTATGAATAAAATTTAATATTAAAAGTTACAAGTAAGATGAAGAAACATGAGTTATAAATAATTCAAATGTATAAATTTATTAGACATTAAATGTATTACTAATTATGCATTGATTTTATTTGTAAAATAAATAAATAAAAATAAGGGGCGAAAATACAAAAAATGAACAGAGAATATATAAAAATTGGTGACTACATAAAAATTATAAATACATTTCAAAGCAAAAAGAACGATGACGAAAACAGATTGTTACATACACAAAAAATGGCATCATGAAAATAATATTTTATTTTTCAATTAATTTTTTATAATTATAATAAAAATGAAACTCCTAATCATCATAATTTTTTTCGTTGTTGTTAAAATGAGATAATTATATTAATTTTGCTTCATAACAAAGAAAAAGTAGAATAATAAAGGATCAAATGATTAGCATTGACAATATAATACATTTAAGCTAAATTATTTATACAAATCAAAATTTAGAAAATTCTAGCAAAAGTAACTAAGTTGTTAATACAATTTAAAGTAAAAAAATAATCTCTAATTATGCTTCATTTTTTTTTCCTTCTATCATCTTCCTTTGCAAGTAGATCCGCCATCATGTTTTGATCCATATGTCAAACTCTTCATTATATGCAACCAACTGAATAAAAAAAATATCATATACCAATTAAAATAATTATGTCAAAAGAAAGTACGAAATTTAAACTATATGTAATATATTTATATATTATCTTTTCAATAGTACTAACAATACTAAATAATAATTATTTCTTGAAATCTAACAAATATTATAATCAAACTATATTATATCCGAAAACTAACTATTAGAAAGAGCAATTGCATACAGACAAAACATTGTTAAGAATTACAAAGATTTTTTAATCATACTTGCTTGATGAATGATAATACAAACATTAAAAAATATTAAGAAAGCATGTCTAAGTACATAAAAATAAAAAGAAAAGACTTGAGAATGACTTTGTATGTGAATCTTCATGAAAATAAATATGAATATATAGACAAAATAGAGGAAATAAAAAAATAAGGACTTGAGAATGATATATTTATTAACTTCATGTACTTTTTTTTTGTTACATGTTAGTTGCATTCACAAACCAAATACAAATTTATATAGACAAAAATAGAGGAAATAAAAAATAAAAATTTGCAATGAAATATTTCTTACCTTCATGTACTTCTTTTTTGTTACAAATCAAACCAATATGATGAAAAGAAAAAGGATACTTGTGAATGTGAATCTTCATGAAACTAATATGAATTTATAGGCAAAATAAAGGAATACCATAAGACATCATAAACTTACAAATTTAAGTTTGGAGGTTATGGGCATAAAAATTATGTGAGTTATGAATATTATTAAAAGTAAAAATTAAAGAGGGAAAAGTCACGGGTAATAACTCCTTGTGAATAAATTAAAAAATAAAGATAAAAATACTTAAAATGTCAAATTTTTTATTATCATTTCACGATTCATGATTTGAAGTGAGATAAAAAAAATAGAAAAAAGAATGTGGAGAGTTTTTTGTTGTAAATGTTCCTACATTAATAAAATATTTATTTGTATAAATTAAGTAATATATTTTTACAATACAATAATTAATTTGAATTAAAAAAATGTCAAAAAAATTTATAAATATTCCTCCATCAATAAAATATTTATTTGTAATAAGTTTAAGTAATTTATTTTTATAATATAATAATTAATTTATTTTTTAAAAAAGTCAAAAAAAGAAGAAGAAAAAAGCTAAATGCAAATGGAGGTCATAGAGAGGTGCCACATCACCTTGTCTATGGTCCTCCTTTATATATATATAGATATAGATTTTAAAAATCATCAATTTTAAATAATAATTAAATAATATATTATTAATGACAATTATAACACATCTATCTATATATATATACAATACTGAAATTTAAATATACACATACACGAACATATAGACATACCAAAATGAAAAAAAATATAATAATATTTTTTCTCATATCAAACACATGTGTACATCTTTGATTTTTACCTATTTGGTCTTTTAGTACCACAAGGGATAGGACAAATAAGAAGAGTAATTGAATTTTAACTGTTTGGTCTTTTAGTCCCACAACGGATAAGACAAATACAATACGGGGTTCATATTGAGATATTTTTTTCGTGTAAACTCGTGTCAGTTATCGGCAGACATCAAATCTAATCTACATTTGAATGAAATGTTGATGATAAATTTCGTACATTTGTGTAGGTGTATAAATGATGAGATATTATATTATTTCTATAGAAGTTAAATATGAAAAAAGTGAATGAAGTTAAAAATAAAATAAATAATGACGAACAAGATAGAGTTGTTCAGATGGTAAATGCTCTGAGAAAAAAAGTTATGTGTAGTGGAAAGTATTGTAACCATTAAGTAATTGAATTAAAAGCAAAATAATTATTCACGTTTTTTTCAATATTTTGCGTTTTTATTGGGTGATTTTCATGGAAATTTTAATACATTTTTGTGGCGGCATTAGTCGCCATAAAAACTAAACCTTTGGTGGCGATTTGTATTATTGCCACAAAAAAGTATCAAATTATTTAGTATAGCTAACCACCCATGAATCGTCACGATAAATTATTCATGACGATATTTTAACTTTCTGTGGCGAGTTGCATCGGCAAAATAAGCTCTTTTCTTGTAGTGATGTATAGTTATTTTTTAATCAGCAAAAAGCTCTACTACTATGTCTATTTGTTTGTATAAGAAAAATTAAAGTTGAAAAAAGAAATAAAAATCACATAACATGACAAATTTAATTGTTTTTTATTTATTGTTTTCTTCTGATTAATATCATATCTCGAATTTGCATTTTCCACTTTAATTTATCGAAAATTATTTTTCTCATTTAGGTTGAATGGAATAGAAAAATCAACAAGTAAATTCAAAAGGGTTTTCATATAAATACTCTTATTTTGGAGTGATTTTTTTTCATCCTTAAATTTGTCCGTCTTTAATTTATTCCTACAACACTTTAAGTAAAAATTAAGTGGTAAAAGATATCGCGTCACCAAATAACAACTAATTTTTGCTTGATAATATTTATATTATTGAGTCATAATATATTTAATATATGTTATAAGACATAGCAAATTATGTCATATTGCATAACTTAATTCCTATCAAATTTATGACGTATGAAGTAAAAGTTCTTTAAACTTTTGCTGAGCAAATTAGATTGTAAATATGGGGCGAATGCTCCAAAGCAGGCACGAGACTGTTAATGTGCATGCTTAGGATTATTCACATTTGATTGCGTTATGAATTCTTTTTATAGGGTCTATTTATATCTTGTACTTTCTCTGTTTATTTTTATTTGTTTACTTTGAATTTTACACGTCTTTTAAATTTTATTACGATACATGCACAGAAAAATCCTCTCCATTATCAATGGATCACTCAAATGATGAAAACTACATAGACATTGAAGTCATGAGCTCTTACTATTACTTTTCATCATCATGCCCTAATTCTTCTTCCCCTCAAAACAAAGAATTTGAGTTTCAACTTACAAATTATACTCTCTATGTTCCTTTTTTATATGTTATTTTTATTAAAAATGGATTGTCCTTAATATTCGTTATTTCACAAAATTAATGTATAAATGATTTTTTTAATAGATCCATCCGTACGATGGAGGAGTTAGGCATGACTCCAACTTGTATATTTACCAAAAAATATAATTACACTGAGGAGGACATAATGTTGGGTATGTAGCAAGAGTTAATGGGAAATTGAGGGAAGATGAAAGAGGAACTTGGAAAAAGTTGGGAACTTGAAAAGTTGAGAACTTGAAAAGTCCTCTTATGCTTTATTGAAAAGACATTGAAAAGACATTTGTCCCTCATCGGTGGTGGAAAGAAAAATAGGAGAGTTTAAATATAGAAACACTCCTATTAATTGTTAAAAGGGTTGGAAAGAGGGACCCCCCCTCGCGCCGTCTTCGGCTTCGGCTTCGGCATCGGCTTCGGCTCCAGATTGTGGTACGTTTATTACAGATTTTAGTTTTGTCAATTAATTTATGTTCATCTATTCTTACTGGTTTATTAAACTTTGGTTACTTCGTGTTTCTGCAAAGTTTATTGAAATCAGTAATTCTGATTTTTTATAAACAGATTAATAACACATAAACCTTTGCCTCCAGAACATTGTGAAAGTTAGTAAACACCATCAGCTTCCAACTTCATTGCGGCTCTAACCTTGACCGGAAGAGAAACAACTTCTTTGAAGATGGATAGTGATCTCCTTGAATCATGTCCCAGATTCGCAAGTATATCAGCCGTATTATTTCCTTCTCTAAAAACATGGCAAAAGTTGAAATTACCCTTCTTGATGATATCCAAAATTTGATTGATTGTATACTGAAGTTGCCACAGAGGTTTTTTAATCCTCTGAATCAGATTAATGTTAGCCAATCTATGTTTAAACAGTACTACATATTACCAGAAACTTTGTAGAAATACGAAGTTATCAAAGTTTCGATGAACCAGTGAAGAACATAAATTAATTAAAGAACAGAATGGAATGAAGATCAAGCCCACTGAATGCACAGTTTCCCCTTAAGGAAATTATTCTCCTCTAGTATCCGAGGTTTGATTTGGAATATGTTCTCCCAGGATATAATGATATCAATCACCAGTGTATTGATACCCAAAACTCTGGTGTCAGCGAGCCACTCAACCGCAGTAAAGTACACGATTAACTTTTGTGCGGAAGAAGAAGAAGAACAATTCAGAAATTTCGTAAGAAAAAATCTGAGGAATCAAAGGTATTTATAGACAAGACAAACTGGTTCCGAAATGTTGCAACCTTTCAGAAACCACACGACCATTTATGAAAGTTTGAAACCTTTCAAACGGTCCTGGTTGTTCCTGAAAGTTGCAACCTTTCAGAACAGTCATCTCCAACGACAGGAAATTCAAATAAAACGGGAAAGTGTTTTAAATAAAACAGATCGCGCGGATCCGAGTTGTTTCGGTTATTTAACTAAATAATTAAAATGTTTTGACCATTTAATTTAATTTAATTAATTAATTAAATAAATAATTAAATAATTAAAACAAACTTTGTCCAAAAATAATCTCTCGATCGATCAAAGCCGAAGCCGAGCCGAGCGAGCGACGACGACGACGATGCGAGGGAGGTCCCTCTTTCCAACCCTTTTAACAACTAGTAGAAGTGTTTCTCTATTTAAACACTTCCATTTTTCTTTCCACCACCAATGACGGAGAAATGCAATTTTTTAAAGCATAAGAGAATCTTTTCCAATTCATCTTTTCATCTTCCCTCTATTTTCCATTAACTCTTGCTATACTCAACAATTCCCCACATTAATGGGGAATTGACATAGCATAAAGGAATGCACGGACGAGTGTGTACTTTACAAGCAAGGATCAATTGCATCTGATTAAGTAGGTTTCCCCTTGGACTTTCCGTAGTGAACATACGTCGTATATACTCGGTCAATCGGTAGATGCGATATCTTTGAACCGTCGAGCTTTGATGTATACCTAGACAACCATATGTCACACAATTAACCCTTTTACTGTTTATGGTTCTTACGGTTGTGTTCGTTTCAGCCATGAACACCTCCTGGTTTCATGAGTGTATAGAGAATAGACTTTTGACAAAAAAATCTCTTTGAAACGGCTTACACTTTACACTCACATAGGTGATTCCTAATCTTGTCATCTCGTAGATACACTATTTGGTCAAATCTATCAAACTTAGCAAATCATTAAAAACTTTAAGTTTTATTAACTCATTAACAAGCCTTAAAGTTTTAACCTCGTTCTTGAACATTGTCTTCATCATGAGAATGGATTGAGTTGATTGACAATGTCGAACCGTTAGTCACAACTTTGTTTTTCTCATTGAATCTAGCTCTTGGGATCTCCAGTTAGATAGAGTTACCGCCATGATTACTTGTCCTAAGCCGTAAATCCATTTCCTTAGATGATCTTTCAATTGCCTCTCTTACTAGGCCTTTCGTTAGTGGATCTGACACATTATCGCTTGACTTCATATAGTCAATTGTGATAATTCCACTAGAGAGCAGATGTCTTACAGTACTATGTCTCCATCGTATATGACGAGACTTTCCGTTGTACATGACGCTCCTTGCCCTACCTATTGTTGCTTGACTATCACAATGTATGCAAATAGGTCCCACAAGTTTGGGCCATAATGTAATATCCTCTAAGAAATTCTGGAGCCATTCTGCTTCTTCACCGGCCTTATCTAAGGCAATAAATTCAGATTCAATTGTGGAGCGAGAGATATATGTCTGTTTGGGCGATTTCCAAGAGACTGCTCTTCCACTAAGTGTAAACACATAACCACTTGTGGATTTTACTTCATTTGACCCGGTGATCTAATTTGCATCACTATATCCTACAATCATGGCAGAATATTTATTATAATGCAAAGCATAGTGTTGTGTATATTCAGATACCCCAACACACATTTCATTGCCATCCAGTGAGTTTGATTAGGATTACTAGTGAACCGACTCAGTTTCTTAATAGCACATGTTATATCTAGTCGCGTACAATTTATAATATACATCAAACTTTCCAACACTCTGGCATATTCCAATTAAGAGTCACTTTCACCTTCATTCTTTTTGAAATGTAAAGCTTAGATCAATTGGAGTTTTGACATTATGGAAATTCAAGTACCTGAACTTATCCAATACTCTTTCAATATAATGAGATTGAGATAATGCTAGTCCCTGAGGAGTTTTGAGAATCTTGATCCCTAAGATCAAATCAACAACTCCTAAATCCTTCATATCGAACTTGCTGGACAACATGCACTTTGTAGCATTTATATTGTAAATATCTTTACTCATTATTAACATGTCATCAACATACAGACAACAATGACTTTATGATGCGAAACGTTGTTAATGTAAACACACTTATCACATTCGTTAATCTTGAATTCATTTGTCAACATTGTTTGGTCAAATTTAGCATGCCTTTGTTTGGGTGCTTGCTTGAGCCCATAAAGCGACTTCACAAGCTTGCACATTTTCTCTTCTTTACCAGGAACTACAAATCCTTCAGGTTGTTCCATGTAAATTTCTTCCTCCAATTCTCCATTTAAAAAGGCTGTCTTGACATCCATTTGGTGGATTTTAAGATCATGCACTGTCGCTAGTGCTATTAACATCCTAATTGATGTTATCCTTGTTACTGGAGAGTATGTATCAAAGTAGTCCAGACCTTTTTTTTGTTTGTATTCTTTAACTACTAGTCTAGCCTTATATTTGTCAATAGTCTCATCGACTTTCATTTTTCTTTTAAAGATCCACTTTGATCCTAAAGGTTTATTTCCTAGAGGAAGATTAGCAAATTCCCAAGTATGGTTACTTAAAATTGATTTAATCTCACTATTGACTGCTTCTTTCCAATATGTTGACTCAGACGAAGACATAACTGCTTTAAATGTTTGAGGCTCATTTTCAAGCAAGAATGCCACAAAATCTGGTCCGAAAGAAGTGGATTTCTGTTGGCGACTACTACACCTAGGATCCCCGTTAGGTTGTGTATTTTCCATTAATTCTTCACATGATCGTTTAGGTCTTTCACTTGTCGACTCACATTCAGTTTTATACGGATAAATGTATTCAAATAACTCAGTGTTATCTGACTCAATTACAGTATTAACATGAATTTCTGGATTATTAGATTTGTGAACCAAAAATCGGCAGGCCTTACTGTTCACAACATTTCCAATAAATACACAATCCACTGTTTTGGGTCCAATTTTCACCCTATTGGGTAAATGAATCTCTACCTTGGCAAGGCACCCCCACACTTTGAAATATTTCAAGTTGGGTTTCCTTCCTTTCCATAACTCATATGGAATCGATTGCATTTTGCTACGGGGTGCCCTATTAAGTATCTTGTTAGCCGTAAGGATGGCTTCCCCCCACAAGTTTCGCGGTGAAATAGAACTAATTATCAAGGCATTCATCATTTCCTTTAATGTTCTGTTCTTTTGTTCCGCCAAACCATTTGATTGTGGAGTATATGGTGCAGTAGTTTGATGAATAATACCACATTCCAAACATATCTCTGCAAAATGAGATTCGTATTCTTCACCCCTATCACTCTGATTCATTTTATCTTTAGATTCAATTGATTTTCTACTTCATTTTTGTACTGTTTAAGTGCATCAATTGCTTCATCTTTACTATTAAGCAAATATACATAACAAAATCGAGTGAAATAATCAATAAAAGTTATAAAATACTTTTTTTCACCGCGAGATGATATTAACTTCATATCGCATATATCTATGTGAATTAAGTCTAAAGGTTTAGAATTCCTGTCGATAGACTTATAAGGATGTTAGACAAACTTAAATTTCACACAGATTTCATATTTCGATTTATCACATTTGAAATCAGGGAATACATCTAAAGTAATCAATTTTCGCAAGGCTTTGTAATTTATATGTCCCAAACGAGCATACCATAAATTATTTGACTCCAATAAGTAAAGAGAAGTAGAATTCTTATTAATACTGTCAATAACCATTACATTCATTTTGAAGAGGCCCTCAGTGAGGTAGCCCTTTCCTAAGAACATCTCATTCTTACTTATTACAACTTTGTCACTAACTAAGACACACTTAAACCTGTTCTTAACGAGCAGTGCAGCAGAAACTAAATTCTTCCTAATAGTAGGAACGTCAAAACATTGTTCAAAGTCAACACCTTGTCGGATGTCATTTTCAACATTACTTTTCCAGTTCCTGCAATCCTTGTTGTTGTTGTGTTCCCATGAATAAATCTTCATCGAACTCAGCAGGAGTATACGTTGCAAAGGCTTCTTTTGGAGAGCAAATATGTCGAGTGGCACCTGAGTCGAGAAACCACTCCTTGGGATTTCCAACTAAGTTGCACTTTGAGATCATTGCACAGAGGTCATCTGTATCTTCCATCTCTTTCACGATGTTTGCTTGACTTTTGCCTTTGTCTTTGTCCTTTCTTGGAGCACGACAGTCAGAAGACTTGTGACCAGCATTACCACAGTTGTAACAATAGCCCTTGAATTTCTTCTTAGCCTGTTCTGACTTCTGTCCGTTGGACTTCTTTCTCTTTTTGCCTTTGGTAGGAGCTTCTTCAACAATATTAACTCCTATTATTGTCGAGTTCCCACAAGACTTCTTTCTGGCAGTCTTGTTATCTTGTTCGATCTTGAGCCGAATCACAAGATCTTCAAGCTTCATTTTCTTATGTTTGTGCTTTAAATAATTCTTGAAGTCGTTCCACGAAGGAGGTAACTTTTCGATCATTGCAGCCACCTGAAAAACTTCATTTACTACTATATCCTTAGCAATCAGACCATGAAAAATAAGTTGAAGTTCCTGCACTTGTGATCCAACAGTTTTACTATCTGACATTTTATAGTCTAAAAACTTTGCGACCACAAACTTTTTCAAGCATGCATCTTCTGTCTTATATTTCTTCTCAAGTGCATTCCACAATTCTTTCGAAGTTATCATTGCACTATAGACATTATATAAGTCATCCTCTAAAGCACTCAGAATGTAACCCTTACATAGGAAGTCTGCCTGTGTCCATGCTTCAATGATCATGAACTTTTCTCTGTCTGACATATCAGCAGCAGGCACTGGAGTTTCTTCATTAGTAAATTTCTGCAGACCAAGAGTGGTAAGCCAGAAAAATACCCGTTGCTGTCATCCTTTGAAATTCACACCAGAAAATTTTTCCGATTTCTCTGCTGGTGGTACAACTGTTCGGGTTGGTGCAACAACAGCCACCGTAACATATCAGTGGGCTTGATCTTCACCGTAAAGACGATGACAACGGCGCGAGGGGGGTCCCTTTTTCCAATCCTTTTAACAACTAGTAGAAGTGTTTCTCTATTTAAACACTTCAATTTTTCTTTCCACTACCAATGAGGGAGAAATGCATTTTCTTAAAGCATAAAAGAATCTTTTCCAATTTCTCTTTTCATCTTCCCTCCATTTCCCATTAACTCTTGTTATACCCAACAATTAAGGATGATGATTGAGTCGGTTTCTACTATAACATTGGTGAGTCCATTGTTGAGGCATACATAAATACCTTTTAGCATAGCTATGGCTTCTGCTGAGTTATTGCTACATTCCCATAAAATTCTGCATATAGGCAATTATCATATGACCATTGTGGTCTCTGACAATGCCCCCACCTCCTCCAGAACCCGAATAACCCTTGCTACAACCATCCATCCATATTAAGTTTCACCCAACCACTCTAGTCGGGTTTTTGCCAGATAATGGCCTGTGAATGAATAACATGCATGATTGAGGTGTTCCACTGTATCATAACATTGATGCCAACCAATGGGTAATTGAAGATTAGAAAACTGAAGCTTGACAATTAAATGAATTAATTTGTTCACCTGTTGGATAATAAAACAAGAAGACATATTTATGTTGTTCTATTTTACCATTGTGACTTATTAGTTCTGAAATATACATTTGACCAACATAGAAAAATTAAGTAAATCATTCATGTCCATTGATTGAAAATTTGACTTCAAAAAATATTAAATAAAAATAAAATAGTAAATTTACTTAATTTTTTAATATACGTAAAATCTAAAATAATGACATATAAATAAGAACAGAGGCAGTAACAAAGAAACCACAATATCCCTTTACAACTTTTTGGTTAATAATCATGTTCTCATTTGAGCATCTCCAAATGACAGAAAAGTAGCTTGGGTAGTTAAGTTTCTTTTCAACTTTTGAATTATTGGAAAACACACTAAGTTTTTAAAAAAAGTACTACTAAACAAACAAAAACAAAAAGTTTTTAAAAAGGTACCAATAATACAAAATAAACATGGCGTGAAAAAGTGACCCTGACGTGGCACTTTCATGTCAAGACAAACTCACAATACTATTATAGGAAATATCACACCAAAGCAAATGAATATATTACTATATAAGAAGAGTGAATAAATTCACTCCTCTTTCGACACGTGGCACATAAGAAGAGTGAATAAATTCACTCCTCTTTCGACATGTGGCACCAAAAAAAAAGGAGAGGCTTGAACATAAGTGTGAATGTGAGGGTATTTTGGGTATTTAAAAATACCCTCACATTCACACATATCTACTAAAAAAAATTACTATATAATATATATAATGTATAATATAAGTACTAGATAAGTGTGAAAGTGAGGGTATTTTGGGTATTTAAAAATACCCTCACATTCACACTTATCTACTAAAAAAAATTACTATATAATATATATAATGTATAATATAAGTACTAGATAAGTGTGAAAGTGAGGGTATTTTGGGTATTTAAAAATACCCTCACATTCACACTTATCTACTAAAAAATATATATATATAAGTAGTAGATTTAAATATATTTAAAAATAATATAAGTAATACTATACTTAGTATGCTTAAAAATAGTAAAAACTACATAAAAAGTACTACATACCATATTACAATAATTAACAATTATTTGACACTTTCAATTCTATCAATGCCATATAAATTAGGATAAAAAAGGTAACATTTATATTCAAAAATAATATAAGTAATACTATACATTACAATAATTAATAGCTTAAATATTTAAAAGTTATATAAAAAATTTAATTGACTCTCTAAATTCTATTGCTATCACATAAAATGGATTATATGATAAACATATATTGTTTGAAATTGACGAAAAAGAAACTATAAATTACAATAATTAACAAAAAAAATTGTCGGCTCCAAAAAATCTATCAATTAAGAACATATATTGTTTCAAATTGACGAAAAAGAAACTATAAATTACAATAATTAATAAAAAAATTCTCTCGACTCCAACAAATCTATCAATTAATGCCACATAAATTGGGACATGGAAAATAACATATATTCTTTAAAAATTAAGTTCAAAATGTACTATAAAATACAATAATTAACAACTTAATATAGTAAAGAGACATATAAAAAATGGTTAATATTTGAAATTTTGCATGTGCCACATAAATTAGAACAAAGAGAGTAATAAATATTATTTTCAAAATTCTGTAAAAAAAAAAGGTACTACAAATCACAATAGCTAACAATTTAAAATATTTTTAGAATCATATAAAAATTTCAATAACTTCTCAAATTTCATAATATATGACATAAGAAGAGGGAATAACCAATATATTTATAAAAAGAAATGACATATAAAATGAAATGGACAGAGTATTAGTTTTTGAAAATGGAAAAGGACAAAACACATATAAAATTAAAAGACATATAAAAAAAAGTTGGTTTAACTCTCAAACATAAAAAAGTAACATATGTTATTAAAAACTTTAATAAAAAGTACTATAATTTACAATAAATAATAACTTAAAATATCTACAAGACAACAAAAAAAAGACTAATTTTTGTACTGCTTGTGTCACATAAATTAGGATTGGGATGATTTTAAAATTTTAATTTTGGTTATACATTATAAAATAGCCGAAAAATTGAATGATATAATTTTTAAAAAAATAACCGAATGAATCGTCCTATCGATAACCCTAATGTTACTTCTACTCTGTTTATTTTTACATAAATTTAGAAAGATATGTTTCATTTCTACCCTCAATCTTATCGGTACATTTATTTGCTATTTGAAATTGAAATTAAAAGACAAATGACAAATAAGTTTTTATATTAGCTCACTTATGAGCAAAATATATTATAACAATCTTTACTAATTTTATAACAATACATAAACTATACTCTCTCCGTCCCATATTAGATGGGTACTTCCAACTTTACACGGTGATTAAGAAATCATTAATACATTGGAAGACTTCACCATTTTACCCTTTGTTTATATCAATGCACATTGAAATGAGTTACAAAAAATACACATACAATATAGGAATGGTCATATTAATTGTAGGGTAAAATGGAAAAGAATTAATTAATTCTATCCTAATTTAATAAGTGCTCAAATAATATGAATTTTTTTTTTTTAGTAAGATTCTCATCTAATATGGGACGGAGAGAGTAACAATATAACTTTATTAATGTTGGGCCCGGGCAGCGCCCGAGCTTTCTTTACTAGTTTAAGAATAAAAATGAACTAATTTCGATCTAAAAATATTTTTGTGATTAATAGCTTTATTTAGAAATGTCTCCACTGCTAATTGTTTAATCTAAAAAGGCTCCTATTATTTGTTTAATAGATTAAAAATGCTCTTTGTCGAATCGATATATCAATCGTTTTCTTTTTAAATAAATTTTATTCCCAATAAAAACATTGCTTCTAAAGAATTCTATTCTTTTAAATTACGTTAACTAATAAATAAATAGAAAGCATTTTTTTCTTCTTAATCTCATTTTATCAACTAAAATAAAATAGCTTCATCAAAAAAATTTAACTGAAAAAAATTAAAAGGAGATAATCGCAACACTTTGTGGCACAATAGTATATCATGTGTGGTAGACCAGGAATTGAAAGTTGCATAGTGGCGCCACTGTGACTATAGAGTATAGATACAACAATTACATAGATTAAGCAAAGCTTCAATGCTAGACTAGACTATAGAGGAATATATGTGTTCCATCCGATGCGTCTATTTAACTCAACAATTTATCATGTAATTAGATATACGTTCAAGGTTTAACTTACATAGTCCCCTTCTACGAAAGTTTTAGATGCTCTTTAGGTTTATTGATTTGACGGTTAATGATAATATTTATATTTATTATCAAACAAATAGAAACAGTTTTAGATCAAACTATTAACTTAATTAGGATATTCTTTTTTAATTTTGCATAATTTAAACTTGAAGATATGTTACACTTTTCCCATATATATCTCTAAACATCTAACTATAACTAGCTACTTGTATATTCAAGTACATAAATATGTCCGATAAAAAACGTACATAAATATGTCAGTTTCCGCAAAAGGAGTGCCCACATGTATCAATTTTATTTATAATTTAGCAGTTAGCTATTGAGAAATATGCATAAATACAAAAAAAAAAAAAAACCTGTTTCAAAATAGTAGGGGGGGCATCCTGGGAATTAATAATGATCACTACTGTTCAAGGAACACATATATTCCTCCGTTTTAATTTGTTTGAAACCTTATAATTCGTTTTTAAAAAATATTTTTTTTCTTTTTGACAACTCTTTAGTTTCATTTTTTTTATATGATATGTTTAAGATCATAAAATTAAATAACATTTTAGTTAACTACACTTCAACAGTAGATTCAAACACATGTATCGGATGGAACAAATATATGTATCTCATATATATATATGGATCAAATTAGGTGTAATTTGTTCAAGATACACTATATTCAAGCCTGATTTGTATGTATCTGTGATACACTAATTCTTCCGCTCGCCTCTCTCCCTATATACTTATATTTTAGAATGTTTATGAGTTTCACAAATTTTATGTATTTGTGTATTCATCATTTCATATATATGTGTATCCAAAATCAATTTCATCCATGCTATCAATTTCAATATACCCCTATCGGTAGTCCCCTAGCCCCGCAGGTAGTCACATAGCCCTCTTAGGCATCAACATATCTTATAGACAACTCATAGCCCTCTTAGGCAACAACATGGCCCTGTAGGAAACACATAACCTTCTTAGACGTCAATATATATCCCTGTAGGCAACTCATAGCCCTTCTAGGCATCAATATAGCCCCGTAGGCAACTCATAGCCCTTCTAGGCATCAATATAGCCCCGTAGGCAACTCATAGCCCTTTTAGGCATCCATATAGCCCTGTAGGCAGAACATAACCCTGCTAGGCATAGATCACATTCCTGCAGCTAACAACAATAGCCCAAAGGCAACAATAACAATCCAACAGCTAAAAGTGAGCAATTTAGTTATAGGCAACCTATACAAATAGCCTCTAAGTCGTGTCCAACATACGAATGTTACTACTGAATAAGAATCTCGATAAGAGAGGATTATACGCACTCGAGCAGCCAACAATCAACAATAATAGCTATAAGTATAACAACGATAACAACTCAATTACATTGCTCCTAAGCTTTAAGGAAACATGCCATAGGAAGATAATAGCCTTAACATACCTTTTTCGCTAAATTCACGTGGCCTAAAGACTTTAACTCATAACTCCCTCGATACTCGATCTTAGGTTCGTAATTCACCTCAAAACCTTCAAATATACTCATACCCCTGCTGTCCCAACACTAAAATGTGATATGCTACGCAATCGATAAAACAAATTATACCACGATGTTGAGCCCAACGCGTAGAACAACTTTCGTCAAGGACTTACGTCGAGAAAATCTATATTTCACTTGATCCTAAAAATGGGTTTCTATGTTTTCTCTGTATATTTAGCTTAAAATGAAGAAAAAACTCGAAGAAGAAGATATATACAACTTTCCACCGACCTAGGGCCCCACCTCACGTGCTTGCGCAGTCCCACGAAACTGCGAATATCTCTCTATTCTGAAGTCGTATGAATGAACGGTTTGATGCGTTGGAAACTAGACTCGTAGACCTTCGATTCAATAGTGTGTGGGCCTCATAAATTTTTATAGATTGGGAGAAACCTCCAAGATATTTGACCCAAATTTCAGAGAAATCTTTAAGAAGGAACTTACGATAACTTCCGCCAACTTTTATTTTGCCACTTACCTAACTTCAAAACTTGAGATGCAACACTTGAACACTTAAAATAGGACATACCACATGATTCTTAATTTATTACTCACCCTCCTTGTCTTTCCACGAAGGTACGAGTTAATTTAGACGTTTTGAAAAGTCGGGGTGTTACATTCCTTCCCCCTTAGAAACATTCGTCCTCGAATGAAAAGTCTGAGGCACACTGTTCAGTCCTTAGGACTTGCCAGAATTTAGGCAGTTTATCCTTTGTAAATTTCACTAGCTAGGAACCTGAATGCAAAATTTCTAACCTAGGCGTCTCACATGACAACATAAATAACTAAGCGTTATAGCTCCACCACAACAGAGCGAGCAGACATACAACGACAACCACAATAATAATAAGTAATAGTATATATATATATATATATATATAGGTATCTTACCTTATTGCCCTAATATAAACTGATATGGCATCACCCTGTGGTATGAAACAAGTGAGGATATTTGGACCTCATGCCATCCTCAGCCTCCCAGGTCACCTCTTCTCTATTTTTATTCCTCCACAATACTTTAACCGAAGCCACCTCTTTGGTCCTCAATTTACGGACCTGCCGATCTAATATAGCAACTGGAGTCTCCTCGTAGGACAACTCATCTGTGATCTGAACATCCTCAATTGGGACAACTTGAGAAGGGTCTCCTACACACTTCCGTAACATTGATACATGGAAAACTGGATGAACAAATTTTAGCCCTGAAGGCAATTCTAACTCATAAGCCACACGTCCTACCCTCCGAAGGATCTGGTATAGCCCAATGAATCTTGGACTAAACTTTCCCTTTTTGCCAAATCGCATAACACCCTTCATAGGCGAGACTTTTAAGAATACCCAATCATCGACACAAAACTCTAAGTCTCTTCGTCGTACATCTGAGTATGACTTTTGTCGGCTTTGAGCTGTTAGCAACCTTTCCCGAATGAGCTTAACTTTCTCCACTGTCTGCTGGACTAAATCGGGTCCAATCAACTCTGACTCACCTACCTCAAACCATCCAATGGGGGATCTACATTTTCTCCCATACAAAGCCTCATAAGGTGTCATCCCGATGCTAGAATGATAACTATTATTGTATGCAAACTCAATAAGGGGTAAGTGGTCATCCCAACTTCCCTTGAAGTCTAGCGCGCACGCCCGTAACATATCTTCGAGTGTCAAAATTGTTCGCTCAGCCTGGCCATCTGTCTGAGGGTGAAATGCGGTACTAAGATTAACTTGTGTCCCTAATCCTTTCAGGAATGACTTCCAGAAATTGGCGGTAAATTGTGCTCCTCTATCAGAGATAATAGATACTGGGACACCGTGTAGCCTAACAATCTCTCTAATATAGAGCCCTGCATAGTTTTCGGCCGAAAAAGTAGCCTTGACTGGTAAGAAATGGGCTGATTTTGTTAGTCTATCAGCAACTACCCAAATAGAGTCAAACCTGCGATGAGATCGAGGTAATCCTGTAATAAAATCTATATTAATTGCTTTCCACTTCCACAAAGGAATGGCTATCTCCTGAACTAGCCCAGCGGGCTTTTGGTGCTCAACCTTCACCTGTTGGCAGTTAGGACACTGCGCCACAAACTCAGCAACGTCCTTCTTCATCCCCTGCCACCAATAGATCTTCTTAATATCATGGTACATTTTGGTCGAACCAGGGTGAATAGAATAACGGGAATGATGTGCCTCTTCCATAATTAGATGTCGAAGCCCTGCAACATTCGAAACACACAATCGACCGCTATATCTGAGGACTCCATCTTCTGCTATATCAAATGCTAAGGACTGTTGATCCTGAGCCTTAGCTCTAAGCTGCTCTAAGCTAGGATCCTCTTGTTGTCGTGATTTTACTTCTACAACTAGAGATGATACGGCTGTATCTTGAATTGTGACCCCACTATCGTCTGCCTCTAATAATCTGACTCCCAAACTAGCCAACTGATGAAGCTCTGGCACTAGCTCCCACTTCTCAACACCTAAATGGGATAAACTACCCATAGATCTTCGACTGAGGGCATCGGCTACTACATTTGCCTTTGCTGGATGATATAAAATATCCATGTCGTAGTCTTTCAGTAACTTAAGCCATCGACGTTGTCGCAGATTTAACTCCTTCTGTCTAAATATATATTGAAGGCTTTTATGATCTGTGAAGATGTCAACATGAACACCATACAAATAGTGTCTCCAGATTTTTAATGCATGCACAACTGCAGCTAACTCTAAATCATGGGTCGGATAGTTCTTCTCATGTTTCCTCAACTGTCTTGAAGCATATGCGATAACCTTACCATGTTGCATTAGAACACATCCCAACCCAACCCCAGAAGCATCACAGTACACCGCATAGCCTTCTGAACCCTCTGGCAATGCTAGAACTGGTGCTGATGTCAACCTGTCCTTTAGCTCCTGGAAACTATGCTCGCAAGCCTCAGTCCACTGGAACTTAGCTGCTTTTTGAGTCAGCTTCGTTAATGGTGCTGAAAGTGAAGAAAACCCTTCTACAAACCTTCTGTAGTACCCAGCTAACCCCAAGAAACTACGAACCTCAGTTGGATTCATAGGTCTGGGCCAAGTGTTTACGGCCTCAATCTTTTGTGTATCAACCGCAATACCTGCATCTGATACAATATGGCCTAAGAAAGCGACAGAGTTCAACCAGAACTCACACTTAGAAAACTTTGCATAAAGTTCTTGATCTCGAAGAACCTGAAGGACTGCTCGCAGATGATTTGCGTGCTCAGCTTTTGAACGTGAATACACCAAAATATCATCAATAAATACAATCACAAACAAGTCTAAATACGGCCTGAATATACTATTCATCAGGTCCATGAACACTGCTGGGGCATTAGTTAATCCAAAAGACATCACCAAGAACTCAAAGTGTCCATATCTAGTTCTAAAAGCTGTCTTTGGAATGTCTTTCTCCCGAACCCGTATCTGGTGGTAACCTGATCTTAAATCAATCTTCGAGAAGCACTCAGCACCTTGTAACTGATCAAACAAGTCATCGATCCTCGGAAGGGGATACTTATTCTTTATAGTCGCCTTATTCAACTGTCGATAATCAATACACATTCTTAGTGAGCCATCTTTCTTCCTCACGAATAACACTGGTGCACCCCATGGTGAAGCACTAGGTCTGATAAAGCCTTTATCCAGCAAGTCTTTCAGCTGACCCAAACTCAAGGGGCAAAACTGACTTCTAAAGCCAAAACTCAGGCCCGATCCGACCCTGCTGAACCATTTGCTACTAGCGCATGGCAGTCACATGCAATTAAGAAAACAAACAAGTATATCTCGGCTTAAAACTAAGCCCTCGGCCGGCAAGGCCCCTGTCAACAGATCTACAAAAGAACCAGCTACTCCCAAGAGTTCATATAAAGAAATATCCAACTAGCACAGAAGTCCTGATTGGGCCGTCGAGGCCACCATGATATCTATACCAAAACTAAAAATAGGTAAATATCAGTACAATACATCAAACAGCTCACAAGCTTCAGCAAACCAACAACATAGGCTAGCATGGCCATAACGTAGCTATAAACCCCACACACTAGTCTGCAAGCCTCTAAGAGTAGTAAAGATTGGTGGGACAGGCCCCCAGCCTACCCATGAGAATATATACAACAAAAGGTAACAAACCTCCCAACTCTGGCAGCTCCGGAGGAAAGGGGCTGACCAATCAGATAAAAGTCAATCCTGCTGATATGTAGGTCTACTCGGTCATCTGTCAGGACCTGCATGCATGAATGCAGCGCCCCCAAGGCAATGGGGCGTCAGTACAAAATAATGTACAGAGTATGAAAGGCAATAGACTATGATGAGGTATCTGATATACCGGAATAATCTGATAAATAAATTAAGGATAAGATAATTGTACTGACCTGCTTCTAAATCTAAATTTATCAAAAATAATAAAACAACAACCTAACCAAGCCCCCATAAGCTCGGTAGGTACAAACAGCACACAAGACCACCTACTCAGGCCCCCATAAGCCCGGAAGGTACCAATCAACCTGTATACCCCTATCGGTAGTCCCCTAGCCCCGCAGGCAGTCACATAGCCCTCTTAGGCATCAACATATCTTATAGACAACTCATAGCCCTCTTAGGCAACAACATGGCCCTGTAGGAAGCACATAACCTTCTTAGACGTCAATATATATCCCTGTAGGCAACTCATAGCCCTTCTAGGCATCAATATAGCCCCGTAGGCAACTCATAGCCCTTCTAGGCATCAATATAGCCCCGTAGGTAACTCATAGCCCTTTTAGGCATCCATATAGCCCTGTAGGCAGAACATAACCCTGCTAGGCATAGATCACATTCCTGCAGCTAACAACAATAGCCCAAAGGCAACAATAACAATCCAACAGCTAAAAGTGAGCAATTTAGTTATAGGCAACCTATACAAATAGCCTCTAAGTCGTGTCCAACATACGAATGTTACTACTGAATAAGAATCTCGATAAGAGAGGATTATACGCACTCGAGCAGCCAACAATTAACAATAATAGCTATAAGTATAACAACGATAACAACTCAATTACATTGCTCCTAAGCTTTAAGGAAACATGCCATAGGAAGATAATAGCCTTAACATACCTTTTTCGCTAAATTCACGTGGCCTAGAGACTTTAACTCATAACTCCCTCGATACTCGATCTTAGGTTCGTAATTCACCTCAAAACCTTCAAATATACTCAAACCCCTGCTGTCCCAACACTAAAATGTGATATGCTACGCAATCGATAAAACAAATTATACCACGATGTTGAGCCCAATGCGTAGAACAACTTTCGTCAAGGACTTACGTCGAGAAAATCTATATTTCACTTGATCCTAAAAATGGGTTTCTATGTTTTCTCTGTATATTTAGCTTAAAATGAAGAAAAAACTCGAAGAAGAAGATATATACAACTTTCCACCGACCTAGGGCCCCACCTCACGTGCTTGCGCAGTCCCACGAAAATGTGAATATCTCTCTATTCTGAAGTCGTATGAATGAGCGGTTTGATGCGTTGGAAACTAGACTCGTAGACCTTCGATTCAATAGTTTGTGGGCCTCATAAATCTTTATAGATTGGGAGAAAACCTCCAAGATATTTGACCCAAATTTCAGAGAAATCTTTAAGAAGGAACTTACGATAACTTCCGCCAACTTTTATTTTGCCACTTACCTAACTTCAAAACTTGAGATGCAACACTTGAACACTTAAAATAGGACATACCACATGATTCTTAATTTATTACTCACCCTCCTTGTCTTTCCACGAAGGTACGAGTTAATTTAGACGTTTTGAAAAGTCGGGGTGTTACAATTCCATATCATGATTTCAGATATTTTAATACAAAAATTGATCCAGGAGTTTATATTTTGTTAAAACAATCCCACATTTATATCTACTAACCATTTATTTCATATGTAAATAAAATTTATAATCACATCATTACTTTTTAAAATTTATTATTTTCACCGACATAAAATTTATTATTCTCACCAACATATAGTCACTTTAACTCACACCAACCGATTGTTAAAATGATGAACTATTTATGGTCTATGAGCATGAAAATATAGTTGTGGATGATATTGACCAACAAATGGCTCAAAGTAACAATGTTGGTTCGTCTTCTCGGTCACATGATCGAGAAATACAAGTTCAACGTGAAGAAATTGTCTGTACTATGTGGGAGGATTATATTAAAGACTAGTACGCTACAATTTATGTTCAATTTTTTTTTTATTAAATTAAAGTTAGATGAAACAATTACTTAAGTGGAGAACAAATAGCTTTGTAATAATTTGTTATGCGATTTTTTAAATTTTTGTTTATTTGATAAGATTGAATAAACAATTGGGGCTATTCTAATAATTTTACAATTTATGGGATTTTTATGTTTATGAGAAAATATACAACACAAAAATTACATATCGCATGTCCAAACAAACTTCAATTTCATCTCATGATTCCATATCATGATATCATATCATGATACCATATCATGATCATGACCAAAAGGAACCTTAATAAGAGAGTTCAGAGTCAAAAGAGCAATATAATTGATCAAAATTTTTAAAGGAAAAATAATTTGAGGTTCAAATCAAAGGGCAATATTTGAATTAAGTCGTTAACGGAGTTAAAATCAAAGGGGTAGGGCTCATGTCAGAATGTGCCTTCCTTTTTTTTTTTTTAAAAAAGGTACTAACTTAAAAAAATAAATTAATATTCATTCTTTCATTATTTATTTTATCGTTTGTTTTTGTGTTTATTTTTTTCTATTTTCACTATTTATATGTAAATAAAAATGTAAGTGATGTGGTCAAATTTAATAGTTATTTTATATAGCTTGATAATATTGAGGACAAATATAGGGATAGGAAAAAAAATTAAATAGACAAAAATAATTTTTTATCGTTTTTATGTCAACAAAAAGAACACGCATTTGTTATAAATATTTTTTTTTTGAATTATTGAGTAAATATTACCATTGAAAGATAGTAGAAAGTTGTCAAATACTCTTCCCGTTTATTTTTATTTGTCCATTATATTAAAAATATTTTTTGCTTTTGCTTTTCACTTTTAATATATCAAGATTATTTAAAAAAAAGAAAGAAATACTCATAATATGAATATGAAATTATTTTACCCTCAATAATAATAATAATTTATTGCAGATTATATTAATTAGCATGATTCTCCTGGTCATATTATAGAGGCATGTTCTAATCTTGGCCTCTATAATATAAAATTTATCACGACACTTATATTAATATATATTTAATCTTGGTCTTGAGAAAAGATTTTGAGAAAAAGTAATCAATATTGAGGATAAAATAAAGAAAAAAAAGAGAAATAACAAGTAAAAATAAAAAATGTATTTGTTAATATAATAGATAAATAAAAGTAAACGAAAGGAGTATATATTTAACAACTTTTTATTATTTTTCAATGTTAAAATTTGTATTGCCCAAAAATCCACAGGACACAGAGAATTTGTTATAGCAACCACGTGTTCTTTTTGTTGACATGAAAAAAATAAAAAAATTACTTGTGCGATGACTTATTTTCTTTCGCCCAATATCTTTATAAATTCTCTCTTGACACCATCTAAACTTCAAAGATCCTTTACCCTCAACTCCTCCCATAAGCATCTTGAAATTAAAAACACACATTTTCCCTAGTAAATGGCCAAAAATCCTCTTCCATCATCAATGGATCATTTAGATGATGAAGAATATATAGACATTGAAGTGAGCTCTTACTATTACTTTTCATCATCATCTCCTCAAAACAAAGAATTTGAGTTTCAAATTACAAATTATAACAAAGAAAACACAATATCTCCTGCTGATGAACTCTTCTATAGAGGCAAATTCCTTCCTCTTCACCAAAAAATCTTTCAAGAAGAAGATTTAGAAGATAGCTTTTGCATAAATTTGTTTATCACTCCAATTAGTTCACCATCACAAACTTGCTTGGTGAGTTTTGAACTTAATCCAAATGATCATAATATAATAAGTCCTAAGAAATTGTGGTCTAAGCTCATGATTGAACCTTCTTTAATCATCAAAAAGTTCAAAGCTTCAAGGGCATTTCTCAAGTCTTTGTTTAGCATATCTTCTTGCACAAATGATAAGGACATCAAAGTCTCCAAGAAAAAAACTAGTAATAGAACATCAAGGTGGCATTCTTCAACAAAATGTTTGTCTTCCTCTTCAACTAATTCTTCCACAAATGGTGACTCTTTCTCAACACCATCTAATTCTTCATTCAACTCCAATAATACTTTTACTTCAGAGATTGTTGAGGATTCAATTGAGGCTGCTATTGCTCATTGTAAAAAGTCCCAACAGTGTGGCTTGGTTTAATTAATTAGGTCATTGTTAAAGGTTCCCTATTATATATAGTGTTTCTCAATATTGATCTCTCTGGTTATGTTATTAATCACGCTCCTGAACGTGTGGGGGAGTGTCAATTGTTAAGTCTCATATTGATCAGAGATAGGTTGTTTGTCTACTTAATTAGGTCATTGTTAAAGGTTCCCTATTATATATCGTGTTTCTCAATATTGAGCTCTCGTGCTATGTTATTGAGCACACTTTTGAACCTGTGGAGGAGTGTTAATGGTTAAGTCTCATATTGATAAAAAAATAGGTTGTTTGTCTACTTACATATTGGTCTTGATCAATTCTCACCATGAGATATTTATATCTATTATTTTGGAGATTTGTATTGTACTTTGTTTTATTGGATGAAATTTCAATTCAAGATCTATAAGAATCGCAAAGTGCTTGCTTTTGGATTCAAAATGAATCATTTAGAGCTCGGATCTCTTGTCTATTTGTAATTGAATATTCTGCATATATCTCATAAGGAAAATAATAATTTTTGAGGTTGAATAATTGAGTTTGCAATTACAAAAACAGACCTTTTTTTTTTTTTTTTTTTTTTTACAGATTTTGAATAAAATATCTTTTTTTTGTGCCTTGTCATTGCAAGATGTTGTTTATGCTAACTAAGACCCAATAATAGCTCACTATTTATAAGGTCGTATATGATCTAAAACAAACAATATCATAACATATTGAGAATATATAATTGAGTAAAGATGAAGAATAATAGCTTTACAAGGAAATGAATGTGTGAAAATGGTCATCAACTTGTAATAGAAGAAAATGAACCTTATCAATAAAGGTTGTGACCAGGGGCGGAGCTACAATATTAAATGGAGGTTCGGACGGACTCATTGGCTTTTATGTAGATCCTATGTACGTACTAAAAATTTCGGTACAAATATATGTAAATATTGCATGCGAATCCATATCAAATTATGGGGGTTGGCGCAGTGGTAAGCGCGCGGATAGCTGTTTGCTTTGGATGGGGGTTTGAGTCCCAGTGGCAACTATTCTATTTTTTATATAATTCATTTTTTTCCGAATTGTTTTATTTTGGCTTAAAAATGTGCTTTGTGCCTATCTTTTACCCCCCGTTTAATTCAATTTTTTCTATATAGATTTTTCTAAATTCTTTTTCAAACAATTAAACAGAAAATTGATAATTGAAAATAATAAAAATATAGTGTCATACTCCAAAATAACATCTACTATTAATTTCAAAATAGATAATTGTAAGTAACAAAAATATAGTGTCATACTCTAAAACAACATCTAACTATTGATTTCTTTTGAAGCATTAAATAAAACGTTCAACTCAAAATTTAATTTTCTAAAAGTTAGGGTTCTAATTTTTACTACCGACTTCATTGCTACTGCTTGTTGTCAAAGTGCAAATGGTAAGCGCGCGGGTAGTTGTTTGCTTTGGATGGGGGTTTGAGTCCCAGTGGCAACTATTCTATTTTTTGATATAATTCATTTTTTTTCGAATTGTTTTATTTTGGCTTTAAAATGTGCTTTGTGCCTATCTTTTACCCCCCTTTAATTCAATTTTTTCTATATAGATTTTTCTAAATTCTTTTTCAAACAATAAAACAGAAAATTGATAATTGAAACTAATAAAAATGTAGTGTCATACTCCAAAATAACATCTACTATTAATTTCAAAATAGATAATTGTAAGTAATAAAAATATAGTGTCATACTCTAAAACAACATCTAACTATTGATTTCTTTTGAAGCATTCAATAAAACGTTCAACTCAAAATTTAATTTTCTAAAAGTTAGGGTTCTAATGTTTACTACCGACTTCATTGCTACTGCTTGTTGTCAAAGTGCAAACCTCTGCCCCGGTAAGTACTATTTACTATTCTCAATTCCTCCTCGGCTCTCCCTTTTCTCTCTCTTTTTTTATTTGTCTTTACTTGTATAACAATTTATTCAAAGATCTTATTTTTAATCTTTGATTTTAAGACTGTTCCACGTATTAATAATTGATTATATTAATTAAGTTATTGCTTGCTTCTCGGAACTTCAACTTTCAAGGCAAGAGTGGCTCAAGGGTGAAGCAAGTAAAACCTTCCGTTTAGGTCCCAAAACTATTAATGGTGAATTTAACAATTTTAATTTTACTTAAAATAATATTGAGATTATAGAAAAAAATGTTCAAAATTTATACTAAAATATACACTTATCTACCTTTTACCAAATAATATTTTAGAATTTTTAAATAAATAACTCAAGTATTTGAAAGTGTACCAAATAATGCATAATTTCTGTTTTCAAAACAGAACAACTTGTCGAGTGCAATTGTAATGATATGCTTATATGTTTGTAGTTATATATATATATATAACGATTATTATATTAGACTAATATGTGGGTTGTTGAAATTGCGACACCTCCAGTAGTTGATCCCTCCATTTCCTCCAGTGGTCTGTTGCAATTGCGACACCTGTCCCAATAAACAAATAAATAGTGCAGATTTATTTAATTAACCTTGTGGTAAAAGACTTTTTCTCTCCTCAAAATCTCTCAAGAAGTGCAACTAAAAAGTAATGGCTTCCTTGATGCTTGAGCAGGGCGATTAATTAGTTGTTGAAGTTCCTTTCATGGTATAGAAATAATTAAGCATGTCAATGGCAGCCCTCCTAACTAACAGAGCTAAAAATCCGTTATACTTTAATCTGAATTTGATTTATTATCTTAAGATTTTATAATCCAGAACAAACTATTGATTGAGATATGACTTTTTTTTTTCTTTCTACTTTTGCTCGTTTCAATCTGTATTGTTTTTTACGATATTTTTGTTCATTTACGTTGTTTGACATATTTGAGAATTAATAGGAGAGAGTGACAGGTGTCGCAATTTCAACAGAGCCGGAATGACCTTTTTTTCTCTCTTTTTTCTAGCTGAAAAGAATCTTTCTTCCTATCTTTTTAAATTTTGAATTATTATAAATCCCAATGATAATAAAGAAATAAAGATAAGAAACAAGCACTACTAAACAAGAAACAAAAAAGGTGAGAATAATAATGTCAAATGGCCACGCCACTTCCACGTCGAAGACAAACTCACAAGTCACAATGCTATTATAGGAAATATCATACAGATAACAATTGAATATTACTTACTATAAATTAGCTTATTGTATATTCAAGTTCAATCATACATAAATATGTCAACAAAAGTTCCCCAAAAAGTGCATAGATATGTCATTTTCAGTAAAATAAAAAAAAAGAAGAAAAAGTCTGCCCACATGTATCAATTAATAATATTACTAATTTAACAGTTAGCTGTTGAGAAATATGTATACATACAAAACTTGTTTCAATATAGGTAGTAGGGGCATCCTAGGAATTAATATGAACACTAACGTAGGCAAACCTAAAATTAATTGGTGAGTTCGACTAAAAGTTAAATAAGATGAATTAATATAAATCAATTAATAAGCTTCTTAATTTTAACAAACTAAAATAATTGACTTGATTTTAAACTAATAACTTGAAAATATAAGTATTAATTAACTAAATCAATCAACCAACTATTTAAGTAAAACTAAAATATTTTTTGAGACGATTTTCAAATATTCATAAAATGTAATAAATATATACCAAATTATAATATATATATATTAGTTAAAAAATTATTTAAAAAATGACTAAATTACTTCAAATGACTCGGAAAATATTTTAAATTTTATAAAGTCAATTATTTCAAATCGTTGGGAATTTAAGAAGCTCAATGATTAATTTATATTGTGGAGGGCCAAAATTGGGTGTCAACACTTCTTCAACAATATTAACTCCCATTATTGTCAAATTCCCACGAGACTTCTTTCCGGCGGTCTTGTTATCTTCCTCGATCTTGAGCCGAATCACAAGATCTTCAAGCTTCATTTCCTTACGTTTGTGCTTTAAATAATTCTTGAAGTCGTTCCACGAAGGAGGTAACTTCTCGATCATTGCAGCCACCTGAAAAGCTTCATTTACTACCATATCCTTAGTAATCAGATCATGGAAAATAAGTTGAAGTTCCTGCACTTGTGATCCAACAGTTTTACTATATGACATTTTATAGTCTAAAAACTTTGCGACCACAAACTTTTTCAAGCATGCATCTTCTGTCCTATATTTCTTTTCAAGTGCATTCCACAATTCTTTTGAAGTTGTCATTGCACTATAGACATTATATAAGTCATCCTCTAAAGCACTCAGAATGTAGCCCTTACATAGGAAGTCTGCATGTGTCCATGCTTCAATAATCATGAACTTTTCTCTGTCTGACATATCAGCAGCAGGTAGGGGTGTACATAGGTCGGTTTGATTTGGTTTGGTTTTTCATTAAAAACAAATCTGAACCAATTATGTCGGTTTATTAAATCTAAAAACCAAATCAAACCACATAAAGTCAGTTTTTTCGGTTTCGATTTTAGTCTGTTCTTTCGGATTTTTCCGGTTTTTCAATTATTTACAACTATACGGTATTTGAAAAAGAAATCAAATAGATTTTCACTTACATGTGTGATAAGTTAAACTTAAAAAATGTTAAATGAATAGAAATTTTCAAAAGACAGTAAAATTCACATGAGTGCAATTTTTTTTTATATTGAAATATCAACGTTCATTATGTTAAATTAATAAGATTTAAGGCTAGAGGCAAACTGAATACAAAACAAAGTATTTACAAAGTAAATTGTTAACTTCGAATTTGAAAAACTATAACAATATAATTGTAACTTTGGATCTTAATACAAAATAAAATATTTACAAAGTTTACAAGCCCAAATTTGAAATAAAATATATAAACATTGAAAACTATAAACTAACTAAAATAATATCAACAAAGTAGATTATAAATAATATTTTTTATCTATAAATAAAATAAAATTTTATATATATATATTATGTCGATTTGGTTGTGGTTCGGTTTGACTTTTTTTCTTTTAATACCAAACCAAACCAAGAGTGGTCGGTTTTGTTTTTTTTTCAACTGCCAAAACAACCAAACCAAATCACAAATCGGTTTTTTTTTTTTCGGTTTGATTTGGTTCGTCGTTTCGGTTTGACTTGTACACCCCTAGGAGCAGACACTGGAGTTTCTTCATTGGTAAATTTCTGCAGACCAAGAGTGGTAAGCCAGAAAAATACCCGTTGCTGTCATCCTTTGAAATTCAAAGACGACGACGACGTGAGGGGGTCCCTCTTTCCAACCCTTCAAACAACTAGTAAAAGTGTTTCTCTATTTAAACACTTTAATTTTTCTTTCCATCACCAATGAGGAAGAAATGCCTTTTCTTAAAGCATAAGAGAATCTTTTCCAATTCCTCTTTTCGTCTTCCCTCCATTTCCCATTAACTCTTGCTATACCCAACAATTAAGGATGATGACTGAGTCGGTTTCTACTATAACATTGGTGAGTCCATTGTTGAGGCGTACATAAATACCTTTTAGCATAGCCATGGCTTCTGCTGAGTTATTGCCACAATTCCCATAAAATTCTGCATATAGGCAATTATCATATGACCATTGTGGTCTCTGACCATGCCCCACCTCCTCCAGAACCCGAATAACCCTTGCTAGTTGCTACAACCATCCATATTAAGTTTCACCCAACCACTCTGGTCGGGGTTTTGCCAGATAATGGCCTGTGAATGAATAACATGATTGGCGTTGGAAAAATCATTCCAAGAGTTTTCCAACCATATATGAAAGTACACCTAACTCATTCTGAGCTAGGATTTATGGCCGTTTGAAGTTGACCAAAACTCTACTTTTCCTAACCTAAACAAATTTTTCAAATTTTCATTCTTTAATGACTATTTCCAATTATAAGCTTCTTCCCAGTTATTTCAAATTGCGAAATGTTACAGTACACTAACTGATTTAGTGTGCATTCCATGAGAGGACCAGGTAAGTATTCATGGATACCATGAGAAGATCAATTTGTGATCATGTGGTACATGCATCTAGGTAATTGACGTTTCATGATATATTGGTTATGCCAAAAATATAAAATTATTAATTGACAAAAGATGCATGTGTAATGCGCATGAGATGCACATCCAATGCACGATATTAGTTTTGTTGAATATGCTTGTACTCTTTACTAAATTTTAACTTTATAAGCTATCAATTAATTTCATTCAACATATATATATATATATATATATATGACCATTGTGGTCTCTGACAATGCCCCCACCTCCTCCAGAACCCGAATAACCCTTGCTACAACCATCCATATTAAGTTTCACCCAACCACTCTAGTCGGGTTTTTGCCAGATAATGGCCTGTGAATGAATAACATGCATGATTGAGGTTTTCCACTGTATCATAACATTGATGCCAACCAATGGGTAATTGAAGATCAGGAAACTGAAGCTTGACAATTAAATGAATGAATTTGTTCACCTGTTGGATAATAAAACAAGCAGACATATTTATGTTGTTCTATTTTAATATTATGAGTTATTAGCTCTGAAATATACATTTGACCAAAATAGAAAAATTAAGTAAAGCATTCATGTCCATTGATTGAAAATTTGACTTTAAAAAAATAATAAATAAAGATAGAATAATAAACTTACTTAATTTTCTAATGTTCGTGAAATTTAAAATAATGAAATATAAATAAGAATGGAGGCAGTAACAAAGAAACCACAACATCCCTTTACAACTTTTTGGTTAATAATCATGTTCCAATTTGAGCATCTCCAAATAACAGAAAAGTAGCTTGAGTAGTTAAGTTTCTTTTCAACTTTTGAATTATTGGAAAACACACTAAGTTTTTTTTAAAAAAGTACTGACTAAACAAACAAAAACAAAAGTTTTTAAAATGGTACCAATAATACCAAATAAACATGGCATGAAAAAGTGACCCTGACGTGGCACTTTCATTTCCAGACAAACTCACAATACTATTATAGGAAATATCACACCAAAGCAAATGAATTTATTTAAGAATAAAAATGTACTAATAGTTCGTTCTTAAAATATTTTGTGATTAATAGCTTTATTTAGAAATGTCTCTATCGCTAATCTAAAAAGGCTCCTATTATTGTTTAATAGATTAAAAATGCTCTTTTTCGAATCGATGTATCAGTCGTTTTCTTTTTAAACATCTTTTATTTCCAATAAAAACATTGCTTTTAAAGAATTCTATTCTTCTTTCTTTTCTTTTAAATTACGTTAACTAATAAATAAATAGAAAGCATTTTTTTCTTCTTAATCTTATTTTATCAACTAAAATAAAATAGCTTCATCCAAATTTTTTAATTGAAAAGATAAGTCATATATAAGATTATTAGTAATCCCATTATTAATTTTCATTTAGATAATGATAAAATCAATTAGAAAATAATTTCATTTCTTAATCTTTTTCAAATTACATTAGGATAAACATTCGCTAATAAAAAAATATTCTTAAAAAAGAATGTGACTTAAAAAGAAAAGAAATACTAATATATTTATTTTTTAAAAAAGCTTGACCTGTTAAGTAATAATAGAAACAGTTTTCACAAAAGTCTACTCAAAACAGTTGTCATATGCAGGTGATTATCTCGATACTACTTTCTATTCATATTTCTGAGGATCTGTTTTCATACTATCCCAAAGAGTGATACAAATGGGGAATACTCAACAGGAGCAAGCTACGACAATTGTTTAATTCATCTGGAATAAAATCTCTCAACCAAGGCATTAATTCACAGTTTGGTTAGTTGGTTAATGCGTTTATTTAACTCAACAATTTGTCATGTAATTAGATATACGTTTGAGGCTTAACTTACATAGTCCCCTTTTATGAAAGATAACTGTATTGTTAGATGCTCTTTAGGTGTATTGACTTGATGGTTAATGGTAATATTTACATTTATTATCAAACAAATAGAAGCAGTTTTAGATCAAACTATTAACTTAATTAGGATATTCTTTTTCAATTTTGCATAATTAAACTAAAAGATATGTTACACTTTTCCCATACATATATTTAAATAAATATCTTACTATAACTAGCTACTTGTATATTCAACTGTATAAATATGTCCCATAAAAAAACGTACATAAATATGTCAGTTTCAGCAAAAGGACTGCCCACATGGCCACATGTATCAATTTTATTTACTTACTATATAATTTAGCGGCTCAAGTCATCCCTGGCCCCGTCCCCTTAAAATTATCTGCCTAATTCAGTTAGACATCTTATCTAAGACTTGTTTCAATTGAACACCTTTCTTAGTTAGAATATATACATATTGAATATTTTTTGACAATCAACTAAAAATTAAGTGCGTGACATACACTCGCGGATGATATGACACAATAACCAATAAAAAAAAGACATGTGGCATTGACCCCATAATAACAATTACAAAAATAAATTAGAAAGAAAAATAAAATAAAACTACTTTTTTAGCCACAAAAAAAAAGAAAAAGAACCTTTCTTCCCCATTTCTTCTTTGCCATAGCACTCACCCAACCACATCACCTCCATACACATAGAGTTGCCGCCGGCTAAAATCACAACACTCCGATAATGATCGTAACTCCACTATTCTCTCTCAATTCACACAAGGATTTTTTTCCCCACCCATACACCTGCCCCCTCTCCTTTATTCTAAAACTCATCAGCATTGTTGTGCCATTTCTCCAAATCTCACTTATTTTTCAAACGTCAATTCAAATTCGCATATTTCTTTAATTCCTCTACGTTGTGAGTTCTTTATGGTTTGAATTCTTTAACAATTATAAGAAAATAATTTCAGATTCGTATTAGTTTTGCCCAAAAAAATGGTCTTTCACCGGAAATATTTTTGACACAATTTTTTTTAAATATTATTTATGAAATTCTCTTCTAAAACTCCAAGATATTGACAATGATATTGAGAATGGTGGAATAATGCTAGAAAGAAAGAAGGAGTATATGGGGAAGGGGTGTGGCGGAGGATGGTGGCTTAGGAATTTGGCCGATAAGAATTCAATTTCTCTTTTAAACAAAAAAATGAAGGAAAAAACATGGAACCAAAACAGTGTAAAAGATCTTCTAAATTGAGTGAAGAAGACGAGTGCTCTAAAGAAGACGATTGTTGAAGGGGTATGGGGTTTGTTTTCCTTTTTTTTATTAAGAGATTATTGTTGAACTAAATTATTATTAATTTTAGTAATTTAGTTAATATATCCAGGTTTCAAAAAATTACAAAATTAACTTAAAAAAATAAAAAATAATAATATTGGGATCTATTCACGCGCTCAAGGACAATGAATTACACTTATATTGCCACATAAGCATTTTGTGTTTAATGGGTATATGTTTTAAACAATTTAAGTGTTCAATTGGTACAAGTCTTGATTGAGGTGTCTAAGTGAACTATGCGGACAACTTTAAGGGGCTGCCTATGACTTAAAAGAAGTAGGGGCATCTTAGGAATTAATACGATCACTACTGTTCAAGGAACACATATATTTCTCCGTTTCAATTTGTTTGATTTACCTTATAGTTCGTTTTTTAAAAAATATTTCTTTTCTTTTTGACAACTCTCTAGTTTCAATTTTTTTATATGATATGTTTAAGATCATAAAATTAAATAACATTTTAGCTAACTACACTTCGACAATATTTTCATGCAATTAGAATTGTCATTAATGATTCAAATACATTTATATGATGTGTTGACACCCAATTTTGGACTTCTACAATATAAATTAATCATTTCGAGCTTCTTCAATTTCAAACGATCTAAAACAATTAGTTTTATAAAAAAAATAAAAATCGACCCAGTTCCAATTCAATACCTTTAGCAGCCCACTCTTAATACATAACCAACCAAAATCCAAGCCCATCAACTACAATACCAAAGAACCCATTCTTTCACAGTACAAAAAACCCAATACGTACAGCAAGACCAAACGCCAGACCCGACCCGCAACTCGTCTTCTTCCTCGCGCAAAACCCAGAAACTCAATCGAAACCAAGAAATTCCAGAAAGCAGCGACCCATCAACCTCGAAACCAGACCAGTCCAGCTGTGAACCGTGTCCAGCAGCCCAGAAAATCAACCTGAAACACGCTCCCCATCTTTTTCCTCACGCTCCTTTTAGTTTGTACAAATCGCAGCAGCAGGCAGCAAACACGCGTTTCTTCCCTTTCCTCTTCCAGAATGAGTTGAAATCCTTAGAAAAAGTATGTCTTCCTTAGATGGTGAAAGGATTTGGGGTTTGAATTTTGAATTGGGCCTCATTCCTATTGGATTTTGTCCGTTTCCCGCCATTTTCTAACCCTAATTTCCTTCTATATATGTTGCTTATTATTCACTGCTAAGGGGGGATTTTTTGAGAAAAAATTGGGACGAATATATATCTTAGATATTTCCGGTGTTATTGCCATATTCAAGTGTTTAGGATACTTACGGAAAGCTGCGAAACTAGGGTCCGGATACTTGTTTAATCCTTGTTTGTGTTCTCTTTCTGTTTTGTTCGTCGGATCCGCTAGAGTTGTTGGAACTCGCATTATGGTGGTGAAAGTCTGCTTGAGTTTGTCTGTTTTGTTCGCTGCCCACAACAAGGTAAATAACTCATAATCCTTGAGTTTCTTTTGAGTTCGTTGTGTTGGTTTGATGTGTAGTTCTTTGTGAATTTTGAGATGAGCTCGCATGATATGTTCGATTTGTGTTGTCCTCTTCACCTTATTTTTTCTAAGATGTTAGTTGTGTTCGTTTTCTTGATGATTTAATGCTTATTTAAGCTCACATCGCAGTCTTGTTCTCTCCGAACTCACTGCTATTATGCTCGTCTTAAGTATGATTTGATCGTTTGTTAACTACCTTGATTCTGTTCTGTCTCCATTTGCTGAAATAATTTCTCATTTTTGACTATGTATTTTTTTTTTTAAGTGCCAAAGAATTCATCTCGTTATTTCTCTTGTGTGTTTCCGAGTGCGGATTAGCGATTTTAGTTCACCTTAATATGACTTAGTTGCTTTAGGATCATTGGTAGCATGAAATTATCAAATTCGATTTGTATTTGGCGATTACATGTCATTTGAACTCATTCATTTATTTTGGTTGGCTGCTAGTTTTGTCATTCATGTGAAATAGTTATCTTATCGACATGAGCATGTCTCCATTCTACGGATCACATTCTTGTTGTTGTACCTACTTGTAAAATTCATCTTTAGCGTATAATGGTAGTTAAGTGCCATATATTTTGTTTGTTCAGTATGCTTTTTTGGGATCTAAATATGGCATAAATATCTTTGCCTTGATTACAGCTTCTGGGGTAGATTTGGTTAGTAGTCTAAGTGTATTTCCTTTTTATTTATGTATTATAGATTATTTAGAAAAGAGTTGGGATTGCCTTGATCATTTATTGCTTCACATGCAAAATTATTCCTCTTGATATTAATTGAGTCTAGAAAAATTCATGAATTAGAATTGATGTATTTTGTTCTCCCGAGAAAAATGAGTTGATTGGGCATATTTTGAATTTCAATTGATGAGTAGTCGCAGTTTGAGCATGAGATAACACAACGTTCAAATTTTATTTTTTTTACTTTGGTTATTGTCATGATATAATACTGATTTTTTTTTTATTTAGGTGAAATCTGCCCCAAGTCCTCGTGGACTCCTATTCTTTTCCCTTCATATTCCAAATGGGCCGTAAAGTCCCCCAAAATCCTCGCTTCGTTGGAGTCAGCCCCCCATGTCAATTGTGAAGTTGTTGGATAGGTTTCCGGAGTACAAACATGGCTGAAATTTGGATATTTCGGTGACCAAAAGTTCACAAAGAAGTTGTACACCTGATGTATACAGTTGTATACACTGATACACCCGTTGTATACATGGGTATACAGTCAAAAATATAATATACATGTTCAAAAATACGAAAAAGCAAGTGAAAATGCAGAAAATACAAAGTTAGAATAAAAATACAAGCTTGGGAGTTCAAGAATTAGCGGTATACATGGTGTATACATTAAATATACACTTGGTGTATATCATGACAAGTGAAAATGAAAAAGGGCTAAATGCCCAAGGAAATTTCAGCAGGTCCAAAGGAGCTAATGGGATGACCCACGATTGTTGGCAAAGTGGTAGACTTAGGATAGGTAGGCCTAAGGGCCAATTTAACTGGATTAGGGCCAAAGCCTAAGTCTAATTATTTTTCCCCCTCTCTTATTATTTATATTGTATTATTTGACTAACTTTGTTCATTTTATGGTTTAATTTAATTAAGTTCCCATAGATAGCCATTTCATTTTTTATCCTATTCAAATTAAAATATCTATATTTTATATTTAACTTTATTTTTATTTAGTCTTGTCACTTAAATTATTCCCCTTTAGAAAAATCTCCCTTTAGTTCATTTCCCTTTAAGATAATTAAAATGACAATAATAATAATAATAATAATAATAATAAGAAGTAAAAAACAATAATAAAAAATGAGTTTTCTTAGTTGATATTTTCTAAAAAATTAGTTAAAGTCATTTTAGTCAAATCGCCGATCAACCGCAAGTTAGCGGACATTTCAAGGGCCTAACACCTTCTCGAAATGTACATTTGAACTCGAACCCCTTTATTTTCAACTGATTTTATCTGTTTAAGTCTTTTGAAAACTTTGAGTTTTTCTTGATTTTTACTAAAAATTAAGTGGCGACTATGTTTCTTTCGGAAATTTGATTTATCTTAAATCATAGGTTTAATTGATTTTTCGAAAACTTAGTCATTTTTTCTTTTATTTATATTTTCGAGTAAAACAGAAATGACGACTCTGCTGGGTATTTAATTAAGTTCTAACCATAAGATTAGACTCATTTGACTAATTGTTATTAATTGCTGAATTGTTTATCTGCACTTAACATGTTTAAATTGATATAACTGCCATTGTATTCATCGCATTTCCTGTTGTATGTATAGTATATTAAGGACGGTTTCTGCATAATCGCAGTCGGACCTTTTATACTCAACTCTTTTTCCGGAAGGATCGACAATTTATTGGTACGTTATGCGTCCAATGGTTGTCGTGAATTCCAGTCTAAGTTGTCAATTTGGGTTCTCGGTCTTTCAAAAGCCACTCTTAGTCAACTAGCGTAGAGCGAAACCAAATCCAAATTTTTAGCACATTTTGAACTAGGCTGACCCAACACCCAAGGCGTGTTGAGCCCATTAGAAGCACATCTTGTGTCTATTTGGCTCATTTGCCAATAAAAAGACAATCATGCTTATGTGTTTAGTTGAAGGATGTATATGTCGATTTAAAGAAATCAATTATCTATGGGGGTGGGGGGTAACTTACCTTGTCTGTTTTTCTTGTATGATGAATCTGACATGTGAGCCGTTGAGGACCCGAATTGTGACCATACCCCATCCTTACCTCCAAGTTTGGTGGAAGTTCATGAATGCGGAAGACAAGAACAAAGTGCAAAGACACATATGCCATCTCCCGTCAATAATGGAAATGGTGGCTTATCACAACTTGATTGGAAATATTTTGGGACAGTGACAACATGGTATTTCGGTTCGAGGAAGTAGAGTTGACTCTGACTATTGATGAAGTTCTTGCAAGTTATGAGAGTGTCGGCATGTGCAACAAGAGGAAACACCAACCCGATACTGATCTTCTATTTCCAAAGATATGGGGTTTTGACGAAATTAAAGAAAAACTCACTTGTCAAAGCTGAGTGGATGGACAGGCTTCTCGGGTAGAATATTCCACTTCGAAAGTTGTATTATCGATTCAGACGCGCAAGAGCTTACGAGAAGTTCAAAGAAGAGTTTGTCTCAAAAGAAAAATAAAAAGAAACACGTCCCCTCGCTTTTGCGATATGCCTACTTGGGACAATGGTGTTTCCCAAAGGACCAAACTACACCATCCATCCAAGTGTAGTAATGGTCACTCATGCTATTTTTAATGGAGTAGGCTACAGATCAGCAAGAAAATACTACAATTTGGCTCCCATGATCCTTACTGACATTTAAAGGGCACTGGATAGATGTAAAAATGGCACACATTTCTTTAAGGGTGCAATCTAATACTTCAATGGTGGATGATGAGACACTTGATCAAAACTCATAATCCGACAGAACCAGATCCCTTGGAAAGATCGAACAGACTCGAAAGTCACAATTGGTGGGTGCAACGTAATCATTTCAACAGGAATGGAGGCCAAGAATTGTGGTACCCGAGACTTCAGGGTTTGACAGAGGAAAATGTGCAGTGGTCGATCCAATGCTTGATAGTAACAAAACAAATGGTGATCCGAAGTGGAAAGGCCCCCTACGTGATATTTGCTGGGTTAAGAGGAACTCAACCATATGCTCATTATCGAGTATTTAGACAACTAGGAGGGAAACAAGAGCTTTCTCAAATTAAAGAGATGACAAGATTTGTGACAGATCATGAAAATGGCGAAGTCACTTTTACTAAAAAAATGCTTAAATTATGGAAAACTCAAAGGGTATTGGGTGAGCCGGTGCCAAATAGGTTCGTCCTGAATGTTCTAAGGACTACAATGAATGGTTAAAGAAGAGTCTCGCCGAAACTATCGAACTCGGTCCAAACGTTCCCTATATTATTGCAGATGTTGGAGCCAAACATCAAATTCGACTTCATCAATTCTAAGAGAAGTTTGATAGAAATGAGTTGGAGCATCAACTTCGGCATTCAGAAGACACCAAAGTCATAACTCAGTTGAAGCAAGAGCTACAAAGAGCCAGGCAATGCATGTCAGAATTGGATGATAACATGGAACAACAGATTCAGTCGGTCGAAAGGTTCAGACATCAAGAAGGGGCTCGGTTGGCAAGAGATAACCTATGGACGAACAAATATGCCATATGTGAAGAGGTCAACATCGCCAAGAGGACCAGACTTGGTGAAGGATCAGGATGAGTTTGAAGTTTGTTATCATCCCCTCCGTGGGATTGCTTTATTTGTACTTTGCTTTGTAATTTACTTTCCGAACTCATTTCCCTCATTTTATGGGGGATAATGAATTGGCTTAAAAAGACATATACATCCTTCAATTCGCTAGGCCTACTTTTGGCACAAAAGGGTCACATGTATGTCTAGGACGCGATATTTGTCTGTTTACTTGTGTGCTTTAACTTTTTATGTGGTACGTTCTCTGAATGAGGACATTTTTAGCCCACTCCTTGTCAAAAAATTTATGAAAAAATCTCTACAATACCAAATACAAGTCACTACCAAAATGTCTTACCAAAATTCTACTAAATCCTAAAACATTTCTTTGTCATCTTATGAAAGGAGAAATTGTTGTTAAGATGGAAAAAAGAAAGAATGTCAAGGTAAAGACGACTCAGGAGAGTCTAAGGATGAAACTGCGTCGCTTCAAACAAGAGATTCGAGATGGGAGAAAGAAGAATAGAAGTAGAACTAGTTACCGCAACTGTGCAAGCCAAAAGTGCAGCACTAGATGCGGAGTTAGCGGCTAAGATGGCAAGATATGCTATCATGAATGAGGAGACGGTTGCTATGCGAAAGGAATGTAATGTCTTCAATAATGATATAACCATGAGGCTTCAGAAAATACGCGGAAAATGCTCTTTCTTCAATCAAGAAGTCAATAGTGGTCCCAAAGACACTCACCCTGGAGCAACTGAAAAAGATACCGATGAGGAAATCATATATATGCCTCCCTTCTTGGGACATCTAAAAGGAGGAGACAAAAAAATCAGTCTCCCAGCTTATGAGCGGACACATAGCGTGGGGGTAGGAGTCGTGTCGTGTTCTCTTATTTACGAGCACCATAAGGCTTCACGCATACCGAAACCTCTAGAACGAACCACTTTTGGGTTTGGGCATGAAAGCTCTCAAAAGACTTATGCCTACCACCTGAACCAAATAGGACACACTATAGAAGAATGTGTGGAGCTTAGGCAGTGATCCGCAACCTGATCAATGTTTGTAAGATCCCGTATATGTGGGGTGAGAACACCGTCCTTACCTATGACCAACCAGAGCCTAGTATGTCGGTCACTAAGCACACTTTATTTTATTGTCACTACTTCACGCCTTTTAAGAAAACGTTGTTGGATATCTACAGTCAGTTGGTTCAAAAAGGGGTCTTGGCCTCTATCAGGAAGGATGACGAAGAAATCGATCCCGTTGGAATTGAAATTTGGAAACCCTGACCTTATCATGATGCCATAGATCACAACATTTGAAGGTGCCTCGGGTTTCACTATGACGTGGAATCCCTTATCATATAGGAATGATTCAAGTTGAGTTTGTCCCCCGTGATTAATGCAGCAGTCAGAAGAAGAAGCTTTTATGAAAGCACCATTTATCTTTTAGGAGCTTTATTGTATGTTTTTTTTACTTTCCTTGTAATCAATCCAATGAATGAATGAAAATAAGAATTCCCTTTTGTATTCGAACTAGATAGGGCCTGAATTCTCCTTGGGAGATACGTAAGCAGCCTTTCAAGGCCCGACCCCTATCTTTTTAAAATTCTCTTTTCCCCCTTTCATTCTACAAGGAAGCATTGAATTTACATCAACAGATGCCGAGAGATGCCGCAAAAAAACCTTAGCTCAACGCAATTTAACCTTTCTGAGTCACTAGCCTCAAAATAAAACAAGCAAATTCCTGCTTATTCAAAAAAATCAGTCTCCATTATTTGTGGGTTAACATATTCTCAAACGAAGCAACTCTTATGAGTTTATATGCCCTCTATGTGATATTTTGCATTATTTGTCCTGAATTAAAATTAACATATTTGCCTTTGAGTTGTTTTCTTTTATAGGTAGTTAGAACTGATCTGTGTTGATAAGCTGACTGATCATCCCTATTTTACAAGATCTAAGACTCCTAAAGATTCCTTCCCCGGTCAAAACTAACAAAAGGGAAAAGCAGTAATGGGTGATAACAATGAAAAGATTGGACTTACTGATGTTGTCGTGGCTCTGCCCATCATTGTTGATCAAAACGAACTAATTATGTAGTTGATGCAACTAATCACCGAGATAAGGGTCGAAATGCAGAGAAGGCAGGATTTGCCTAATCCGGGTTTTGCTTTCAATGCTACAGCAGACGGAAGGCCTCCACTTCACTTTCCTCCTTCAAACGCGGAACAGGCTCAAAACCCACCCTCCGGGCCTGCTCAGAATCCCTCAATTATCGACCTAACCACCCAAAATCCCCATTATGCCTCCATCTCTTACCAAATACCACCTCCTTCTCAAAGTACCAACCCCCAAGCGCCACTTTCTCCCCAAAATGCCAACCTCCAAGCTTGTCCACCCTCTTAAAACCAAACGTCAACAAGGCAATTACAATACCCCCCGTCCTAAATTTGAGAAGAAGCCCGCTAGAATTTTCACTCCGTTCATTGAAAGACGAACATAGCTGTTTAAGAGATTAACTGCGGCAAAATATATTCATTCTATGGAGCCCAAGCCGGTTGACACTAGCTCAAAGTTTTAGATACCTGATCAGAGGTGTGCATATCACTCCAACAGTGTTGGGCATGATATCGAAGACCGTATCAACCTAAAGCACAAGATCCAAGACCTAATTGACCAGAAAGTGGTCTCTCTCCAGAAAGTCGCGTCCAATGTCAATAGTAATCCTTTGCCGAATCATGGAGGTGTCACTATCAATATGATAGAGACGGATGACGATTGGTGTGTGACAAAGTCAATAGTTTTGATCGCTCCTGATGAACTGGAAAATGGGTGTAGCTTCGTTGAGCATTAGAGAGAAGAATGAGTTTATGATTGTAACACCCGTGAAGGTTGTTGCCTTGGTGCCACGATAAACTCTTGCCCAACCAAAGTTTGTGATTGAAACAGTTGTTACCCAGGGTATGACCATATCTGGCAGGTGCTACACGCCAGAATAGCTGATCCAGGGTGTGCAGAAAATAGATCAGTCTAAAAGGCCAATTAGTGAAGCCGAAGCAGAAGAGTTCTGGAGAAAAATGCACCTGAAAGATTATTCAATTGTGAAGCATCTAGAAAAGACGCCAGCTCAGATTTCTGTGTGGGCTTTATTGATGAGTTCGCAGTTGCATAGGCAAGCTCTGATGAAGACATTTGATGACATTTGTGTGCCCGTGGGCACCAACAGTGACAATTTAGCAGCCATGATAAACCAGTCCAATCGAGGACACTAAATTAATTTTTATGACGAAGAGCTGCCCTTTGAAGGCAGGATGCACAACAAAGCTCTGCACGTCACCACTATCTGTCGAGACAAGATAATAAATCGCGTCTTGGTCGATGACGAATTCGGTCTTAATATTTACTCGACTCTGAGGCAACTGAAATTCGACCTGGGAAAGCTTCACCAAAACCAAGTCAATGTGAGGGCTTTTGATGGAGTGCAAAGAGACATATTGGGTGCGGTAAACTTGGATATTCAGGTGGGTCATGCAGAATTTAACGTGGAGTTCCAGGTGTTGGATATCAACACCAGTTACAATTTGATTCAGGGAAGACCGTTTATCCATATGGCTAGAGTTGTGGCATTTACCCTTCACCGATCGTTGATGATGTATTTTGAGGTTGTGATTTCTACACGGTGGAGCTGGTAAATGCCATCGGCGATGAGTTGGCTCCACGGCCTCATATGCCCTATGTGTTCAAGATGATTGCTACTGTTATGCTCTGGATTGGTTTCGAACCAAGTTTCGGAATGGGGAAGCACTTTCAAGGAATTGTCGAGCCTATCCAAATTCCCACCAAAAGAGCAAAGTTTGGTTTGAGATATGTCCCCACAGATGATGAAGTAGAGATGAAGAACAAGTGTGTTGATCAAGCATTGGCCAGGCCAATTCCTCATCTGTATCAGTCATTCCCGGTGCGAGAATATGTCAATGATGATAGTCTCAAGGGAGGAATCTGGGACCTTCTTTAGGAGATTGATGCGGTCATCGAGGAAGAGGCTAGGACATCGGGCATCCGTGATGCAGAACCTGAGGAGCAATTGAAAAATTGAACCTCCACACCGCTTCTGATTCCCTGTGCAGCTTGGTAGAAAAGACATGTGTTTATGTTTGTTTTTAAAATCGGTGGTAGTCCGAAAGAGGCCCGAGACCCATCTTTTTTTTGCAGTTTTTACTTGTTTGAGTTTTTTAATTCCCCCATGATGTTTAAAAAGGCGAAATGGCCCTTAGCCTTGGCCAAAGTTTGTGCTTGTTTTTCAATTTAAATGAAAGCCTCTTTTATCGAAAATTTGTTTACTTATCTGTTTATATTTTACTTTCCTAACTTTGTTTGTTTATGATTTCAGTAATATTAATTTAAAACCTGTCAATGTCATGTCATGTCATGAACCGAGTGAACGAAATGAGGCAGGTGATGACGATGCGAGGAATATGAAAAAGAAAATAAGGTACCCGAACATGTTGCTGAAGAATTTCGACAATTCGAGAATCAACACAAGATGAATTTAGAAGAAACCGAAACTGTTAATCTCGGAGATGAGGAATGTGTTAAAGAAGTAAGAATCAACGTCCATCTAACTGAAGCTCAAAGAAGGGACCTGGTTCGTTTGCTTAGAGAATACATTGACGTATTTTCCTGGTCTTACAGAGATATGCCATGGCTTAATACGAATATGGTGTCTCATAAATTGTTGATCAATCCAGATTTCAGTCCGGTATAGCAGAAAGCCTGGAAATTCAATCCCGCGTTGAGTTTGAAGATTAAAGAGAATATTACCAAGCAAATCGAGTCTCAAGTAGTGGAAGTGACATAATATCTGAGTTGGTTAGCCAACGTTGTTACGGTTGCCAAGAAAGACGGAAAGATTAGAATTTTTATCGACTACAGAGATCTAAACAAAGCAAGCCCAAAAGATTATTTTCCATTACCAAACATCCACATTCTCATTGATAACTGTGCTAAGTGTGAGATACAGTCATTTGTGGATTGTTATGCGGGTTATCTGCAGATCCTGATGGATGAAAGATATGTAGAAAATACAACATTCATTACGCCTTGGGGTGTATATCATTATCGGGTGATGCCTTTTGGTCTGAAGAATGCTGGTGCTACTTATATGAGGGCTATGGAGAACCATTTTTCATGATATGATTCATGAGGAGATTGAGGTATATGTAGATGATGTCATAATCAAATCCCGCGAGAGTTTGGATTACTTGACTCACTTAAGGAAATTTAAAGTTAAATACCGCCAAATATTCTTTTGGGGTGCCAGCTGGCAAGTTGTTGGGATTTATAGTCAGCATGAAGGGCATTGTGCTCGACCCTTCCAAGATCAAAGCGATTCAAAAGTTGCCTCTTCCGAAGAACAAGGAAGAGGTGATGATTTTTCTAGGAAGGCTAAACTACATCAATCGGTTCATAGCCCAATCCATCGTGGTGTGTGAGCCAGTCTTCAAGTTGTTGAAAAAGGATCCTTTGACCAAGTGGACCAGAGAATGTCAAACTGCTTTTGACGCTATCAAGAATTATTTGTCCAATCCGCCGGTGTTGGTCCCTCTACGGGAAAGAAGTCCACTGTTGCTGTATCTGCGTCTCGGATAGCACATTTACTATTTGAGCAAGAAATTCACTTCATATGAGGCCCGTTACACTCTTTTGGAGAGAACATGTTGTGCTTTGATTTGGATTGCTCAAAAGTTGAGGCATTGTTTGTCTTTTTTTACCATATACCTTATTTCCAGGATGGACCCGTTAAAGTATATTTTTTCCAAAAGGCAATGCCAATCGGGAATTGGCTAAATGGCAAATGCTTTTGAGTGAGTTTGACATTGTGTATGTGACCCAGAAAGCGATAAAAGCACAAGCCTTGGCTGATCATCTTACAGAGAATCCGATTGATGAAGAGTATGAACCACTCAAGACTTATTTTCTCGATGAAGAAGTTTCAATTGTGGGTGAAGATATTTCTGAAGCGTACCCGGGTTGGAGAGTGTTCTTTGATGGAGCGGCGAATCACCTAGGGAAATATATCGGAGCGGTCTTAGTGTCAGAAACTGGTCAGTACTATCCTATGGTAGCTAAACTTTGATTTGATTGCACAAACAACATGACTGAGTATGAAGCTTGCATATTCGGTCTAAAGATGGTGATTGATATGAACGTTTATGAGTTGTTGGTTATTGGAGATTCAAATTTGGTAATTCACCAAGATCAAGGAGAATGGTCCGTGAAGAACCCAAATATCACACCGTACGTGCAGTATATACAGAAGTTGTGCAAAAGGCTCTGCAAGATTGAGTTCAGACACACTCCCATGACACAAAAATGAGTCGGCCGATGCTCTCGCCACCATTGCCTCGATGAATAAACATCCAGATACAAATTATATTAATCCCTTAGATATAGAGGTAAAAGAGCAGCATGTCCATTGTTCACATATTGAAGCAGAACCCGATGGTTTGCCTTGGTATTTTGACATCAAGAAGTATTTAGAGATCGGGACTTATCTTGAGCATGCAACGTTCAACCAGAAGAAGTCGATACGTCGTATGGCCCTCAATTTCTTTGCAAGTGGGGAAATCCTTTATAGGAGAACTACAGATTTAGGTCTTCTCAGATGTGTTGATGCTAGTGAAGCTGCAAAGCTTCTAGAACAAATACCGAAGTCTGTGGTACTCACATGAATGAACTCACTTTGGCGAGGAAGATCCTCCGGGTCGGTTATTTCTGGATGACTATGGAGCATGATTGTTGCAAGTTTGAGCAGAAATGTCATAAATGTCAAGTGTATGTTAATTTGATTCGAGTCCCACCTTACGAACTCAATGTTATGAGTTCACCTTGGCCATTTGTAGCTTGGGGCATGAATGTTATTGGTCCGATAGAGCCAGCTGCTTCTAATAGACACAGATTTATTTTGGTTGCCATTGACTACTTCACCAAGTGGGTGGAAGCAGCTTCATATTTGTCGGTGACCAAGAAAGTTGTAGCTGATTTTGTTCGCAACAATTTGATATGTAGGTTTGGAGTGCCAGAATCCATCATTACTGATAATGGAGCGAATCTCAACTTCACTTGATTAGAGAGATATGCGAACAATTCAAGATTACTCACCAGAATTCAACCGCCTATCGTCCCCAAATGAATGGAGCTGTAGAAGCCGCCAACAAGAACATAAAGAAGATTTTGAGGAAAATGATTGATAATCGCAGAGGTTGGCATGAGATGCTCCCGTATGCTTTGTTGGGTTACCGAATGACTGTCAGAACATCAGCTGGAGCTACTCCATATTTGCTAGTATATGGAACAGAAGCAATTATACCTGCAGAAGTTGAAATACCTTCATTGAGAATCATCCAAGAAGCTGAATTGAGTGATGCCAAATGGGTTCGCTAGCGGAATGATTAGTTAACATTGATTGATGAGAAGATAATGGTTGTTGTTTGTCATGGACAATTGTATCGAGATAGAATGATTCGTGCTTTCCATAAGAAAGTAAGAGCCATGATATTTGAAATCGGCCAGTTGGTTCTCAAACACATTTCCCCTCATCAGGATGAACACAAAGGGAAATTTGCACCAAATTGGCAAGGACCCTACATGGTTCACAAAGTTTTATCTGGAGGTTCCTTAGTCCTGTCAGAGATGGATGGAACCGAATGGCCCAAACCGATCAACTTAAATGCTGTCAAGAGATACTATGTGTGAACCTTCAGTTTGTATTTCTGTTATTTCCTTGTAATCGTTCTACTTGCTTGTAATTGCATTGTTTAGAATCTATCCCTATGTAATGAACTACGTCTGACTTGAATTCTCAAAAACGAGATTCGTAAGCGGCCAATGTCAGCCTCGGTCACCCCTTCATCCTCTTTTAATAATTTCCTTGTATTTGAACTACGTTCGACCTGAATCCTCAAAAATGAGATACGTCGGCGGCCTATGTCGGCCTCGGTCGGTTTCTTTGTAATCTTCTTTTTTTTGTTAATCTTCGAGAGGGGGAACTACATTTGAGCTGATTCCTGCCTCAACGGGATACGTAGGCGCTACAATTGCTCGGTCATATTTCCCGTAAGATTTCTATTTCTCTTTACAATAGAAACTGGGAAAGAATTTTTGAGAGGGACTCAAAAATTCTCGATAAGAAGATCTTTTCAACAGGCCGAGTCTAAAGCGACATCGAGATTTGCAACTAGGACAGAATTTTTGAGAAGATCTCAAAAATTTCATCATTTGATCATCAATGGTTCGGTAGGCGCCAAGACAGTTAACTGGGACAAAAAAAATTTAGGATGATCTCAAAAAAATTCAATAAGGTTCATCAAAAGTTTAGAACAACTTTGAATACTTTCCAGCAAGTAATCAGATAGACCTCGAGGTGTCAACCTCAAAGACGTTCATTAAGTTTGACGCAACATGACACTTGGCAGTGACCTTTCCAAATATTACTTCTTGAAAATCTAGTTTTCTTAAAAGATTTCTTTCCTGTTCCAGTTGTTTTGCATAAAAATATTTTGTCCTATCTATCAAGAAACGGAAGATCAGAGAATTCAACTGGAGATAGTCAAACAATAAGTAGGTAACTGAAGAGATCGACACAGATCAATTAATTTTAAACTAACAATTTTTCTGTGGATGCAGAAAATATTTTATGATTTTTATATCAAGAACTCGAGATTATGAATAACATCATTCCATTCAATTCCCAATAAGGCGACGTCCATTACGAACGTGCAACTATGTTCCCAACAAGAGAAAGAAGTCATGCATTACAGGAAAAGATTCATGCATCGCGAGAAGGAAGTCATGCATAGCAAGAGAAGGAAATCATGCATAGCAAGAGAAGAAAGTCATGCATCGTAGAGAAGTCATGCATAGCAAGAGAAGGAAGTCATACATAGCAAGAGAAGGAAGTCATGCATAGCAAGAGAAAGAAGTTATGCATTGCAAGACAAAATAGTCATACATCACAAGAGAAAGATTTACCCATCACAAGAAGATAAACATCGATTGCATCATTTTTTCTTTGCTAAAATGACATCAAGAGAATCATCAACAACGACATCAAGAGAACTGTCAGCATATTATATCAGCCTATTTTATTACTTTGACATCAAAGGAAGAATACATTGAAGATTATATTGCAAATATGAGACATAAGCTTTATTTGCTTTATGTCAAACCCGATGGAGTTGACGTCAAATGTTCAAGGAGAGCAATTAAGTGTCAAAACGGTAAAAGACACTATCTCCCATTTGAATTGCATTTTTTATTCTAATGAGTTTTATCTCAGTCTCTGTCGAGAGCATCCGATAGGATGAATTCTCCAAAATCAAACAATAGGTGCGGACGATATAAAAAAAGATGCAACACAACGTGAAACTTTTTCTTAGCAGCGAACTGAGACATAGTCCAAAGAGGAGTGCCAAACTCTTAGGACGCGAGCAGAGGAACGACTTCCACCATAATCAAACCACACCCCTACTAGAAGGCATGTGGGTTCTTTGGGTTTGTCGGTTTCAGTCTTGCATCCGGAAGTTTTTGGTCTCTACCAGAAGCAGCTTTCCAGTCTGAGTGATAATGCACCAAGAGCATTGAAAATTATGTCCGTGTAAGTTCTTAATTATGGGTGTGAAGTGCGCCACATTCATGGCTAAGAGGTTGCAAACCTACTTTTCATACTCGACTTACTTTGTCGCTTTTCTAGAATCAAAGGTTATCGTGCATAATAGATTTCATTTTCAATCGATTGAGTCGAAGTACAAGCAACTTGATTCCCTATATTGAGGGATATATAGGTGGAGTCAATGTTGAAAACTCGATTGTATTCCCACATTCACTCTTAAACCCTATTCTAGAACATTTCGATCTCTTCATAATCTGATATTGGGAAGACTTTCGAATTCTCTCAAATCGTGCATGAAAATCAAGTGTATCGAACTAAAAGTGGCCTAAATTCTCATATAGCCTAAGATATATAGGAAACCCATTCTCGGCGTTCGGCCATAATTCCTAAAATTCGTACCAAAACCCTTTTTCTGAAAGATGAAGATGTGGTCGACCAAAATTGGATTAGTCAATTTTATTTGCCTCGAAGTTCTTTCATCAATCCAAGTCAAACGAGGGACAGTTGTTGACACCTAATTTTGGACCTCCACAATATAAATTAATCATTTCGAGCTTCTTCAATTTCAAACGATCTAAAGTAATTAGTTTTATAAATATATAAAAAATATAGTTTGCAAGTTATTTTACATAGTTTTGTCACCTTTTATAAATTTTGAAAATATATAGATGTTTTATATAATTATGTATATAATTAGTATATTTTAAGAATATTCAAAAATCGTCTCAAAAAGATTTTACTTTAATTAAATATTTGGTTAATTAGTTTAATTAATTAATAGTTTATATTTTGAGTTAATTAGTTTATAATTAAGTTAATTATTTTATTTTGTTAAGATTAAGTAACTTGTTAGTTAATTATATTAATTCGTCTTATTTAGTTTTTAGCCGAATCACCAATTAAGCTTAATTTGGCTAAATTCGAAAATTCAATCGGCCATAATTGCAATCTATTTGTCCAAATCCTCAAATTCAAAACCTAGCCTTTTTATTACAAACGTAGCCAACCCTTCTACCTTACCTTAAACCCATTTGACCAAAGTTTTGGGCCTTTCCTCTATTTTGGCCGACCTAGTTCCAATTCAATACCTTCAGCAGCCCACTCTTAATACATAACCAACAAAAATCCAAGCCTATCAACTACAATACCAAAGAACCCATTCTTTCAACAATACAAAAAACCCATTACGTACAGCAAGAAAGAATGCCAGACCCGACCTGCAACTCGTCTTCTTCCTCGCGCAAAACCCAGAAACTTGATCGAAATGAAGAAATTCCAAAAAGTAGCGACCCATCAACCTCGAAACCACCCCAGTCCAGCTGTGAACCGCGTCCAACAGCCCAAAAAATAAACTCGAAACACATAACTCATCTTCTTCCTCACGTCCTTTTCAGTTTGTACAAATCGTAGCAGCAGGCAGCAGGCACGCATTTCTTCCCTTTCCTCTTCCGAAATGGGTTGAAATCCTCAGAAAAAAGTATGTCTTCCTTAAATGGTGAAAGGATTTGAGGTTTGAATTTCGAATTGGGCCTTATTCCTATTGGATTTCGTCTGTTTCTGCCCATTTTTGAACCCTAATTTCCCTTCTATATATGTTTCTTATTATTCACTGTTAAGGGGGGATTTTTTGAGAAAAAATTGGGACGAACACATACCTTAGATATTTCCGATCTTATTGCCATATACAATTGTTTAGGATACTTACGGAAAGCTGCAAAACTAGGGTTCAGATACTTGTTTAATCCTTGTTTGTGTTCTCTTTTTGTTTTATTCGTCGGGTCTGCCGGAGCTGTTGTAACTCGCATTGTGGTGGTGGAAATCTTCTTGAGTTCGTCTGTTTTGTTCCCTGCCCGCAACAAGGTAAATAACTCGTAATCCTTGGGTTTCTTTTGAGTTCGTTGTGTTGGTTTGATGTGTAGTTCTTTGTGAATTTTGAGATGAGCTCGCATGATATGTTCGATCTGTGTTGTCCTCTTCACCTTATTTTTCTAATATGTTAGTTGTGTTCGTTTTCTTGATGATTTAATTCTTATTTAAGCTCACATCGCAGTGTTGTTCTCTCCGAACTCACTGCTATTATGCTCTTCTTCAGCTTGATTTGATCAGTTGTTAACTACCTTGATTTTGTTCTGCCTCCGTTTGCTGAAATAATTTCTCATTTTTTACTATGTTTATTTTTTGAAGTGCCAAAGAATTCATCTCGTTATTTCTCTTTTGTGTTTCCGAGTGCGGATTAGCGATTTTAGTTCACCTTAATATGACTTAGTTGCTTTAGGATAATTTGTAGCATGAAATTATAAGATTTGATTGGTATTTGACGATTACATGCCGTTTGGACTCATTCACTCATTTTGGTTGGTTGCTAGTTTTGTCATTCATGTGAAATAGTTCTCTTATTGGCATGAGCATGCCTCCTTCTACGGTTCACATTCTTGTTGTTTTACCTACTTGGGAAATTTATCTTTAGCGTATAATGGCAGTTAAGTGCCATATATTTTGTTTGTCCAGTATGCTTCTTTGGGATTTAAAAATGGCATGAATATCTTTGCCTTGATTACAACTTCTGGGGTAGATTTGGTTAGTAGTCTAAGTGTATTTTCTTTTTGTTTATGTATTATAGCTTATTCAGAAAAGAGTTGGGATTGCCTTGATCATTTATTACTTCACATGCAAAAATATGCCTCTTGATATTTGTTGAGTCTAGAAAAATTCATGATTTAGAATTGATGTATTTTGTTCTCCCGAGAAAAATGAGTTTATTGGGCATATCTTGAATTTCGATTGATGAGTAGTCGCATTTTGGGCATGAGATAGCACATCGTTCGCATTTTTTTTTACTTTGGTTATTGTCATGATACAATACTAATTTTCTCTTCTTCTTATTTATTTACGTGAAATCTTCCCCGAGTCCTCCTGGACTCCTATTCTTTTCCATGCATATTCCGAATGGGCCGTAAAGTCCCCAAAAGTCCTCGCTTCGTTGGAGTCAACCCCCCATGTCTATTGTGAAGTTGATGGACAAGTTTTCGGAGTAAAAACATAGCTGGATTTGGATATTTCGGTGTCCAAGAGCTCGCAAAGAAGTTGTATACCTGTTGTATACAACAGTATATACTGATATACCCGTTGTATACATGGGTATACAGTAACAAATATAATATACAGGTTCAAAAATATGGGAAAGCAGGTGAAAATGCAGAAAATACATAGTACGAATAAAACTACAGGTTCGGGAGTTCAAGAATCAACGGTATACATGATGTATACATCAAATTATACACTTGGGGTATATCATGACAAGTGAGAATGAAAAAGGGCTAAAGGCCCAAGGAAATTTCAACATGTCCAAAGGAGCTAATGGGCTGGCCCACGATTGTTGGCAAAGTGGTAGACTTAGACCGATGAGCCTAAGGGCCAATTTAACTGGATTTGGGCCAAAGTCCAAGTCTAATTATTTCCTCTCCCTCTCTTATTATTTATGTTGTATTATTTGACTAACTTTGTTCATTTTATGGTTTAATTTAATTAAGTTCCCATAGATAGCCATTTCATTTTTTATCCTATTCAAATTAAAATATATATATTTTATATTTTGCTGTATTTTTATTTAGTCTTGTCACTTAAATTATTCCCCTTTAGTAAAATCCCCCTTTAGTTAATTTCCCTGTAAGATAATTAAAATGACAACAACAATAATAATAATAATAATAATAATAATAATAGTAATAATAAGTAAAAAACAATAATAAAAAATGAGTTTTCTTAGTTGATATTTTCTAAAAAATTAGTCAAAGTCATTTTAATCAAATCGTCGCTCAACCGCAAGTTAGCGGACATTTCGAGGGCCTAACACCTTTTTGAAATGTACATTTGAACTCGAACCCCTTTATTTTCAACTGCTTTTATCTGTTTAAGTCTTTTGAAAACCTTAAGTTTTTCTTGATATTTACTAAAATTTAAGTGGCGACTCTGTTTCTTTTGGAAATATGATTTCTCTTAAATCAAAAGTTTGATCGATTTTTTGAAAACTTTGTCATATTTTCCGAGGCGTGTCAGGCCCATTAGAAGCCCACCTTGTGTCTATTTGGCTCATTTGTCAATAAAAAGACAACCATGCTTATGTGTTTAGTTGAAGGATGTATATGTCGATTTAAACAAATCAATTATCTATGGGGGTGAGGGTAACTTACCTTGTCTTTTTTTCTTGTAGGATGAATCCGACATGTGAGCCGTTGAGGACCCGAATGGTGATCATACCACATCCTTACCTCCAAGTTTGGTGGAAGTCCATGAATGCGGAAGACAAGAAGAAAGTGCAAAGACACAGGCTATCTCCCATCTTTAATGGAAATGGTGGCTTATCCCGACTTGATTGGAACGATGATGAAATTTTGGGACAACGACAACATTGTATTATTAATTCGGACGCGCAAAAACTTACAAGAAGTTCAAAGAAGAGTTTGTCTCATAAATTAAATGGAAAGAAACATGTCCCCTCGCTTTTGCGATATGCCTACTTGGGACAGTGGTGTTTCCCCAAGGATCAAACTGCACCATCCATCCAAGTGTAGTAATGGTCACTCATGCTATTTTTGATGGAATAGGCTACGGATTGGAAAGAAAATACTACAATTTGGCTCCCATGATCCTTGCTAACATTTAAAGGGCACTGGATAGATGTAAAAATGGCACACATTTCTTTAAGGGTGCAATCTAATACTTCAATGGTGAATGATGAGACACTTGATGAAAGCTCATAATCCGACAGAACCAGATCCCTTGGAAAGACCAAACAGACTCGAAAGTCACGATTGGTGGGTGCAACGTAATCATTTCAACAGGAATAGAGGCCAAGAATTTTGGTACCCGAGACTTCAGGGTTTGAGAGAGGAAAATGTGCAGTGGTCGATCCAATGCTTGGTAGTAACAAAACAAATGGTGATCGGAAGTGGAAAGGCCCCCTACTTGATATTTGCTGGGTTGAGAGGAACTCGGCCATATGCTTCTTCTCGAGTACTTAGACAACTAGGAGGGAAACAATAGCTTCCTCAAATAGAAGACATGACAAGATTTGTGACGGATCATGAAAATGGTGAAGTCATTTTTACTTAAAAGATGCTTCAATTATGGAAAACTCGAAGGGTATTGGGTGAGCCGGTGCCAAATAGGTTTCGTCCTGAATGTTCTAAGGATTACAAGGAATGTTTAAAGAAGAGTCTCGTCGGAACTATCGAACTCGGTCCAAACGTTCCCCATATTATTGCAGATGTTGGAGCCAAACATCAAATTCGAGTTCATCAATTCTAAGAGAAGTTTGATTGGAATGAGTTGGAGCATCAGCTTCGGCATTCAGAAGACACCAAAGTCATAGCTCAGTTGAAGCAAGAGCAACAAAGAGCCAGGCAATGCATGTCAGAATTGGATGATAGCATGGAATAACAGATTTAGTCGGTCGAGAGGTTCAAGCATCAAGAAGGGGCTCGGTTGGCATGAGATCACCTATAGGCGAACAAATATTCCATGTGGGAAAAGGTCATCATCGCCAAGAGGACCAGACTTGGTGAAGGATCAGAATGAGCTTGAAGTTTGTTATCATCCCCTCCGTGGGATTTCTTTATTTGTACTTTGCTTTCCGAACTCATTTCCCTAATTTTTATGTTTGTCAAACATTTTTGTATGCTATTAATGAAATATTTTGGGGGATAATGAATTGGCTTAAAAAGACATATACATCCTTCAATTCGCTAGGCCTACCTTTAGCACAAAAAGGGTCACATGTATGTCTAGGACGCGATATTTGTCTCTTTACTTGTGTGCTTTAATTTTTATGTGGTACGTTGCTCCGAATGAGGACATTTATAGCCCACTCCTTGTCAAAAAAATTCTGAAATAATCTCTACAATACCAAATACAAGTCACTACCCAAATGTCCGACCAAAATTCAATGAGTCTTGAGTTTCTCAACCGGAAATAAATCCTACTAAATCCTAAAACATTCCTCTGTCATCTCAGGAAAGGTAAAATTGCTGCTAAGATGAAAAAAGGCAAGAATGTCGAGGTGAAGATGACTGTGGAGAGTCTAAGGATGAAATTGCGTCGATTCAAACAAGAGATGGGAGAAAGAAGAATAGAAGTAGAACTAGCCACTGCAGCTGCGCAGGCCAAAAATGCAGCACTAGACGCGGAGTTAGCGGCTAAGATGGCAAGATATGTTATCATGCATGAGGAGACGGTTGCTATGCGAAAGGAACATGATGTCTTCAACAATGATATAACCATGAGGCTTCAGAAAATACGCGGAAAATGCTCTTTCTTCAATCAAGAAGTCAATAGTGGTCCCGAAGACACTTACCCTAGAGCTACTGAAGTAGATATCGATGAGGAAATCATTTATATGCCTCGTTTCCTGGGACGTCTGAAAGGAGGGGACAAAAACATCATTCTCCCAGCTTATGAGCGGACACATAGCGTGGGGGTAAGAGTTGTGTCGTGTGCTCTCATTTACGAGCACCTTAAGGCTTCACGATAGACGTGTGCCTACCACCAGAACCAAAGAGGATACACTATAGAAGAATGTGTGGAGCTTAAGGCAGTGATCCGCAACCTGATCAACATTGGGAAGATCCCGTATATGTGGGGTGAGAACACTATCCTTACATGTGACCAACCAGAGCCAGTATGTCGGTCACTGAGCACACTTTGTTTTATTGTCACTGTTTCACGCATTTTAGGAAAACGTTGTTAGATATCTACAATCAGTTGGTTCAAAAAGGGGTCTTGGCCTCTGTTAGAAAAGGTGACGAAGCAATCGATCCCATTTGAATTGAAATTTGGAAACCCTGACCTTATCATGACGCCATACATCACAACATTAGAAAGTGCCTTGGGTTTCGCTATGACATGGAATCCCTCATCAACATGGGAAAGATTCAAGTTGAGTTTGTCCCCCGTGATTAATGCAGCAGTCAGAAGAAGAAGCTTTGATGAAAGCACCATCTATCTTTTAGGAGCTTTATTGTATGTTATTTTTTAACTTTCCTTGTAATCAATCCAATGAATGAATGAAAATGAGAATTCTCTTTGGTATTCGAACTAGGTAGGGCCTGAATTCTCCTTGGGAGATACGTAGACAACCTTTCAAGGCCCGACCCCTATCTTTTCAAAATTCTCTTTTCCCCCTTTCATTCTACAAGAAAGCATTGAATTTACATCAACAGATGCCGAGAGATGCCGCAAAAAAACCATAGCTCAACGTAATTTAACCTTTCTGAGTCACTAGCCTCAAAATAAAATGAGCAAATTCCTGTTTGTTCAAAAAAAAATCAGTCCCCATTATTCGTGGGTTAACATGTTCTCAAACGAAGCAACTCTTATATGTTTATATGCCCTCTATGTGATATTTTACATTATTTTTCCTGAATCAAACTAATATATTTGCCTTTGAGTTGTTTTCTTTTATAGGTAGTTAGAACTGATCTGTGTTGATAAGCTGGATGATCATCCCTATTTTACAAGATCTAAGGCTCCTAAAGATTCCTTCCCCAGTCAAAACTCACAGAAGGGAAAAGCAATAATGGGTGATAACAATGAATAAATTGGCCTTATCGATGTTATCGTGGCTCAGCCCATCATTGTTGATCAGAACGAACTAATTATGCAGTTGATGCAACAGATCACCAAGATGAGGGTTGAAATGCAGAGAAGGCAAGATTTGCCTAATTCGGGTTTTGCTTTCAATGCTCCAGCAGATGTAAGGCCTCCACTTCACTTTCCTCTTTCAAACGCGGAACAGGCTCAAAACCTACCCTTCGGGCTCGCTCAGAATCCCTCAATCATCGACCTAACCACCCAAAATCCCCATTTTGCCTCCGCCTCTTACAAAACACCACCTCCTCCTCAAAGTACCAACCATCAAGCGCCACTTCCTCCCCAAAATGCCAACCTCCAAGTTTGTCCACCCTCTCAAAACCAAAACGTAAACCACCTGCACACTTCCCTCAATCACCAAAATCAGTATACCATCCCCCAAACTTTTCCTCAAAACTATCAAGCCCTTCAAAATGCCCAGGGTCCCTCCTTTGCTCCACCCCTACCTCAAAAACCCACTTTCCAAATCTCGGTCCCCAATGAGCGTGGTTCTGAGCTCGACCACTATGAGGATCGAGAGAGAGAGTGGAGGTCAAACGAATAGTTTGCTAAGCTGGATATGAAGGAAGAGATCTGAAAGGCCATGAAAGAGTTGCAGTGTATTCTTGAAATCGCCGATTTGAGTTATGAGGACTTATGCATTCATCCGAATTTGGACCTCCGAAAGGCTTCAAGGTGTTAAAATTTGATTTTTCGAAGGAATAGGGAACCCCTTAGCGCACCTGAGGGCCTACTGTGACCAGCTCGTGGGAGTTGGGAGAGATGAAGCTTTACTGATGCGACTTTTTAGCCGAAGTCTGAGTGGAGAGGCTCTAGAATGGTTTACGTCTCATGAAATTAGACAGTGACCTAGATAGAATGCTCTGGCAAAGGATTTTATTGAGCGGTTCGCTTATAATGTGGAGATCGTTCCTGATCGTTATTCTTTAGAAACAATGAAGCAGAAATCAAATGAAACTTACAGAGAATTTGAATACAGATGGAGAAAGGAGGCAGCTAGAGTTCGGCCTCCTATGTCTGAAAAGGAAATTGTCGAAGTATTTGTGCGAGTTCAACAACCCAAATATTATGATAGAATTATGTTGCTCGTTGGAGTAAGATTTGCTGAGATAGTCAAAGTTGGTGAGACTATCGAAGACGGATTAAGAACCGGGAAGATTACCCGTGTTGCTGCCTCTCCCGAATACTCGGGTTTGTTAACGAAGAAAAGTGAAGATGTGTCTTCTATCTCTTATGAGGGGAAAAAGACCCCAAGGAAATCCTTATGATACCAAGGTCGTTCTCGACCTTCACAGAGTTTGTACCCGGCTTGTTATACACAGGTTGATTACCAAAATACCTCTCCCCCCAGTTATCAAAATACTCCCCCTCCTGGCTACCAAACTACCCCTCCAGTTTACCAGACTCCACCTCATCACTAACGGAACGTCGCTCCCAACTGTGCTAACGTTCAGGCAAATTTCCAAAATCCTTTCCTAGTGTACCAAACCCCAGTTCCACTTTACCAAAATACCCCTTGAACTACCAAGCTCCACAACCAAATTACCAAACCAACTCATATCCCAGCTATCAAGCCCCTCGCCCAAACTCCCTAAATTATCGTCAAACGCCTTCTCCTCAACAAGGAAATTACGATACCCCCTGTCCTAAATTTGAGAAGAAGCCCGCTAGAATTTTCACTTCGCTCATTGAAAGCCGAACAAAGTTGTTTGAGCAATTAACTGCGACAGGATATATTCATCCAGTGGCGCACAAGCCGATTGACACTAGCTCAAAGTTTTACAGACCTGATCAGAGGTGCGCATAACACTTCAATGGTGGTGGGCATGATACTGAAGACTGTATCAACCTAAAGCACAAGATCCAAGACCTGATTGACCAGAAAGTGGTCTCTATCAATATGATTCAGACGAATGGCGATTGGTGCCTGACAAAGGCAATATTTTCGATCGCTCCTGATGAACTTGAAAGGGCTGTAGCTTCATTGAGCATTAGAGAGAAGAATGAGTTTGTGATTCTGACACTCGAGAAGGTTGTTGCCTTGGTGCCACAAGAAACTCTTGCCGGACCAAATTTGTGATTGAAACAGCTGTTACCCAAGGTACGACCAGATCTGGCAGGTGCTACACACCAGAAGAGCTGACCCAGGGTGTGTAGAAAAGAGATCAGTCTAAAAGGCAAACGACGCCAACTCAGATTTCTGTGTGGGCTTTATTGATGAGTTCACAGTTGCATAGGCAGGCTCTGATGAAGGCACTGGATGACACTTATGTGCCCGTGGGCACCAACATTGACAATTTAGCAGCCATGATAAACCTGGCTATTCGAGGACACCGAATTAATTTTTGTGACGAAGAGTTGCATTTTGAAGGTAGGATGCACAACAAAGCCCTGCACGTCACCACTATGTGTCGAGATAAGATAATAAATTGCGTCTTGCTCGATGACGAATCCGATCTTAATATTTTCCCACTTTCGACTCTGAGGCAGCTGAAATTCGACCTGGGAAAGCTTCACCGTAACCAAGTCAATGTGAGAGATTTTGATAGAGTGCAAAGAGACACATTGGGTGCGGTAAACTTAGATATTCAGGTGGGTCCTGTGGAATTTAACGTGGAGATCCAGGTGTTGGATAGCAACACCAGTTACAATTTGTTTATGGGAAGACCGTTTATCCAAATGGATGGGGCTGTGCCATCTAGCCTTCAGCAACTAATGAAATTTGTTTGGAAGGACCAGGAATTGGTCATTTATGGTGAAGGGAGCCACTCCAATGGGTATGCACCGATTGTTGATGATGTCTCTCGAGGTTGTGAATTGTACACGGTGGAGCTGGTAAATGCCACCGGTGATGACTTGGCTCCACAACCTTCTATGCCTTCTGTGTACAAGATGATTGCTACTGTTTTGCTCCGAAGAGGTTTCGAACCAGGTTTTGGATTGAGGAAACACTTTCAAGAAATTATCGAGCCTATCCAAATTTCCGCCAAAATAGCAGAGTTTGGTTTGGGGTATGTCCCCACAGATGATGAAGCAGAGAAAAAGAACACGAGTGTTGATCAAGCATTGGCCATGCCAATTCCTCATCTGTAAAAGTCATTCCCGGTGTGAGAAAATGTCAATGATGATGGTCTCGGGAAAGGAATCTGGGGCCTTGTTGAGGAGATTGATGCGGTCATCGAGGAAGAGGCTGTGACATCAGGCATCCGTGATGCAGAACCTGAGAAGCAATTGCCAAATTGGACCTCCACACCGCTCCTGATTCCCCGTGCAGTTTGGTAGAAAAAACATGTGTTTATGTTTGTTTTTAAAATCAGTGGTAGTCCGGAAGAGGCCCAAGACCCACCCTTTATGCAGTTTTTACTTGTTTTAGTTTGTTTAATTCCCCCTTGATGTTTAAAAATGCGAAATGACCCTTAGCCATGGCCAAAGTTTGTGCTTGTTTTTCAATTCAAATGAAAGCCTCTTTTATCAAAACTTTGTTTACTTATCTCTTCATATTTTACTTTCCTAACTTTGTTTGTTTATGATTTCAGTAATATTAATTTAAAACCCTCTAGTGTCATGTCATGAACCGAGTGAACGAAATGAGGCAGGTGATGACGAATGCGAGGAATACGAAGAAGAAAATGAGGTACCCGAACATGTTGCTAAAGTATTTTGACAATTCGAGAATCAACACAAGCCGAAAATAGAAGAAACCAAAACTGTGAATCTCGAAGATGAGGAATGTGTTAAAAAAGTAAGAATCAGCGTCTATCTGACTGAAGCTCAAAGAAGGGACCTAGTTCGTTTGCTTAGAGAATACATTGACGTATTTGCCTGGTCTTACAGAGATATGCCAGGGCTGAGTACGAATATGGTGTCTCATAAATTGCCGATCAATCCAGATTTCAGTCCGATAAAGTAGAAAGCCTAGAAATTCAAGCATGAGTTGAAGTGACACAATATCTGACTTAGTTAGCCAACGTTGTTTCGGTTGCCAAGAAAGACGAAAAAATCAAAATTTGTGTCGACTACAGAGATCTCAACAAAGTAAGCCCAAATGATAAATTTCCATTACCAAACATCCACAATCTCATTGATAATTGTGCTAAGCATGAGATGCAGTCATTTGTGGATTGTTATGTGGGTTATCAACAGATCCTGATGGATGAAGGAGATGTAGAAAAGAGAATATTCATTACGCCTTGGGGTGTATATCATTATCGGGTGATGCCTTTTGGTCTCAAGAATGTCGGTGCTACTTATATGAGGGATATGACAACCAGTTTTCATGATATGATTCATAAGCAGATTGAGGTGTATGTAGATGATGTCATAATCAAATCCCGCGAGACTTCGGATCACTTGACTCACTTAAGGAAATTTTTTGATCGCATGCGTCGATATAATTTGAAGTTAAATCCCGCCAAATATGCTTTTAGGGTGCCAGCTAGCAAGTTGTTGGGATTTATAGTCAGCAGGAGGGGCATTGAACTTGACCCTTCCAAGATCAAAGTGATTCAAGAGTTGCCTCTTTCGAAGACCAAGAAAGAGGTGATGAGTTTTCTAGGAAGGCCGAACTACATCAACCGGTTCATAGCCCAATCCACCGTGGTGTGTGAGCCAATGTTCAAGTTGCTGAAAAAAGATGTTTTGACCAAGTGGACCGGAGATTGTCAAACTGCTTTTGACGCCATCAAGAATTATTTTTCCAATCCGCCGGTGTTGGTCCCTCCACGAGAAGGAAGTCCACTGTTGTTGTATTTGTCTGTCTCGGATAGCGCATAGATGTGTGCTTGGTCAACATGATAAAACTGGGAAGAAGGTGCGAGCCATTTACTATTTGAGCAAGAAATTCACTCCATATGAGGCCCGTTACACTTTTTTGGAGAGAACATGTTGTGCTTTGACTTGGATTGCTCAGAAGTTGAGGCATTATTTGTCTTCTTCTACAACATACCTTATTTCCAAGATGGACCCGTTGAAGTATTTTTTCCAGAAGGCAATGCCGACTGGGAAGTTGGCTAAATGGCAAATGTTTTTGAGTGAGTTTGACATTTTGTATTGATGCTTATCGTGACCAACGACACTGACCTACGGTATGAGTGTCTACGATCGTCGATAATATAGTAACCCAACCAAGGGTTGGGGTCATGTCCCAATGTAGTGGTTTTGAGAATTAATAACTGATTAGAATTTCATTCAAGTTAGTCATAGTCAAAGATATTTGCAATAAAAGACATTGTAAATTAAAGGGAGTGACACAAAAATGTCAAATATCAAAAGGGGGTTTTGTAACAAGTATTAAAATAGCAAAATAAACAAGAAAATCAAGTATGGGGAAAGGTTCTTGGGATGTGACCACAATACAAGTTGAGATGAATTGTTGGGTACATGTTCTCAATAGGAAATTTGCAAAATAATAGTGACTAGGCTAAGCTTTAAATGGAAATAAGTTCCCTCTCGGGCAACTTACCCCGTTTCAAATATGTTCATCTCGGACACCCATTTGCCGCATAAAGACCAGCCTACGCCTTACCCCACTCACTCTCTCGAGCTGAGTGTTAGGATATGGCATTAGGGCTCACCCTCTCAGGCTGAACCTCATGTCGACCTACTCCTTATGTCATCAGTCTAGTGGTTTTGGTTTCGCGACCTCCCTCTCGGGCAAGCCGAAAACACATGGGTGGCTTGGTATTTGCAACTACAAACCCTTTAGATTAAACCACAACCACTAGGTGAAATCACCATTAAAATACATCTAACCTATCAACAAGCAAGACCCAATAAGAATATTAACCCATATTTGCTAAATCACACCCCAAGAATGGGGGGTTTTAGCCACACATCAAGAAATAAGAAATTATACCTAACATGATAATGAAATCAGCTGGGTATAAGAAATTAAACCTTAAATTAAGCAAAGGAAAATGAATAGAGAAGACCCACTTCCAAACTTGGGGAAGAAGAACTCCTTTCTTCAAGTCTCCACAAAACCCTCTCCAAACTTGAGAGAAAATATCCACTAAAGTTTGTTCTAAAGTGAAAATAATAATAATAATAATTGTTCCACTCCAAAATTCTCCAAAACTCTCCTAAGACTACAATTCTAACTAGTATTTATAGTTTTCACAGATTTTGTTGCGTTGGATTGTTCGGCGACATTAGTCGAGATCGCCGATGAACTCAGCGATCCGCCTGTAGGTCAAATCATCGCCTTCAGTGTCTTGCCTTTAGCATCCTCGCATTCTGGATCATTGGGAAGTATAGTACTGCTTCGCGGAACTGATTGACGACTCGCCGATTGCTCCTTTCCTCGCCTTTTGATCCACTCCCTTCAAGGCTACGCGTACTGCAACGATGGAAGGTTCATGTCATTTCAAGGAATCACCAAGTTAAACTCGGTGATCCACAGGATTCCATTTCTTGTTCTTTTCAGCCCTATTTGCTCCGTTTTGTGCCTTAGTGTCCATGTTTCCACTAAAACTTTAAAAACCTGAAACTTCAGCATTTTAATCAGGTCTTGAGATAAAACAAGTATTCAAGGACACTCTCTCCATTAAAATAAAGCCCTAAATGATTCCAATTTGTGGACTCATCATGTAAGTGACCCAGAAAGCGATAAAAGCACAAGCCTTGGTTGATCATCTTGCGGAGAATTCGGTTGATGAAGAGTATGAACCGCTCAAGACTTATTTTCCCGATGAAGAAGTTGCATTTGTGGGTGAAGATATTTCTGAAGCATACCCAGGTTGGAGAGTGTTCTTTGATGGAGCGGCGAATCACCAAGGAAAAGATATCAAAGCGGTCTTAGTGTCAGAAACCGGTCAGCACTATCCTATGGCGGCTAAACTCCGATTTGATTGCACAAACAACAAGGATGAGTATGAAGTTTGCATTCTCAATCTAAAAAGGGCGATTGATATGAACGTTCATGAGCTGTTGGTTATTGGAGATTCATATTTGCTAATTCACCAAGTTCAAGGAGTATGAGCCATGAAGAACCTAAAGATCACACCGTACGTGCAGTATATACAGAAGTTGTGCAAAAGGTTTCACAAGATTGAGTTCAGACACACTCCCAAGACACAGAATGAGTTGGTCGATGCTCTCGCCACCATTGCCTCGATGATTAAACATCCAGATACAAGTTATATTGATCCCTTGGATATAGAGGTAAAAGAGCAGCATGCCCATTGTTCACATGTTGAAGAAGAATCAGATGGTTTGCCTTGGTATTTTGACATCAAGAAGTATTTAGAGATCGGGACTTATCCTGAGAATGCAACATTCAACCAGAAGAAGTTGATACGTCGTATGACCCTCAATTTCCTTGCAAGTGGGGAAATCCTTTATAGGAGAACTCCGGATTAAGGTCTTCTCAGATGTGTTGATGCTAGTGAAGCTGCAAAGCTTCTGGAACAAATACATGCTGGAGTCTATGGTACTCACATGAATGGACTCACTTTGGCGAGGAAGATCCTCCGGGGCGGTTATTTCTGGATGACTACGGAGCATGATTGTAGCAAATTTGAGCAGAAATGTCATAAATGTGAAGTGCATGGCGATTTGATTCGAGTCCCGCCTCACGAACTCATGCTATGAGTTCACTTTGGCCATTTGTAGCTTGGGGTATGGATGTTATTGGTCCGATAGAGTCAGCCGCCTCTAATGGACGAAGGTTCATTTTGGTTGCCATTGACTACTTCACCAAGTGGGTGGAAGCAGCTTCATATATGTAACATCCGACAATTTAAAAATGAATATGAAGAAGCTTGAAATTTGGAAATAGTCATTTTTGGAAAAATTTAAAATCTGGAAAATTTGGCTAAGTGTGGAAATCAGTGAGTTTTTGGCCAACTTTGAGCAGTCATAACTCCTATCTCAGGATGATTTAGGAGTAGTTCCAGTGACGGTTTCGAAGCTTGTGGAACGATCTTTCCAACGCCACTGAGTTTGCTCGATTCCGAGTTCGTATGAGCGAGTTATGATCTTTGAAAGTTGGGCAGTTGGCAGGGATTCCGTTCCGGAAATTTAAGGGCATTTTGGTCTTTTCACAAATAATTTCTTTTGAGCTTATATTGTTGTATTAGGCTGATATTTGGATCATTTTGTCCCATTTTGAAAGAGAAAGAGTTAGGGTTCAAGAGAAGAAGAAGAGAAGAAGGAGAAGAAGAAGAGAAGAAAGAGGAGATCAACAAGATTTGTCAAGATCATTGTGGATTTTCGTCGGGGGTGATCCCTATCAAGGTATGTGAGTCTTTAGTGTGGGTTTATCCTTTCCCCCCCACATACCAAGCTCGTTTTTATGATTTGAGAAGAGATTGGATTTGTTGTTGAAGTTGTTAGTTGTTGTTGATGTTGTTAGTTGTGTTGTTGAAGTTATTGTTGGTTGTGGGACAGGATTGGGCTGTGTATTTGAGTTGTGACCTATTGTATATTGAGGGATTTTATGATCCTTAGTGTTGGTTGGTTCATACCCCCACACACCAACTCGTTTTTAATTCCAAGAGAAGATTTATTGGTTGTTGAAGTTGTAGTGGTGTTGTGTTGAAGTTCTTGCTGATTTAGTACAGATTTCTGGCTGTGATTTTTGAGTTGAATCTATTGTATAATAAGGGTCTTTATGATTCTAAGTGTTGCTGCTGAAACCTTGAGGTTGAGAGGGTTTAGAATTGGAAAGAAACAAGGGGAAAAAGTCGGATTTTTGGGGAAAAAGGGGCTGGGCTGTTGCACCTCTCCTAGTGCCAAGGACACCAATCCTTCCCTTTCATTCACCATTTCTTTTTTTATACATGTTCCTAGGTATTATACCTATGTTTCCTAGTTGTTTCCAACACTCCAAGGTACTTCCAAAAGTCAAGTAAAACTACAAGTCAAGTGAAGTTAGTTTCCAAGTCAAGTGAAGTTAGTTTCCAATTCAAGTGAAGTTAGTTTCCAAGTCAAGTGAAGTCAAGCTTAGAAGTAAGTAAGTCAAAGCAAGTCTTTAAGGGTTTCCAAGAGTCTTCATTGAGCGTTTTAACTTCATTCTAAGGCTCAAGTTCCAAGTTAAGTATTGAGTTTCAAGTCAAGTCAAAAGTTAAGAGTTTCATGTTAAGTTAAGAGTTTCACATCAAGCCAAGAGTTCAAGTAAAGTAAAGAGTTTAAAGTTGAGTTCTTTTCTCAAAGTTATTAGGGAACTATGTATTCCCAAAGAAGTTTTAAAGAAATGTTTTTACATTTAAACAAGGTTGGAAACTGAGATTTCCAAAAAGCCTTCGGGCTAGTTTTTGAGTAATTATCTCATATCAGCAGGAAGAAATATGTTTTAAAAACATAAGAGCCAGTACATTTTTGGGAGTAGTATCGAGCACCGAATTGGGGGAGCGTTCAAAGAACCCACAGCCCCCATAGAACCATGTTAGCCACCATGGGTAGAAAAGGATCATACTTTTTAGATGAATCCTTTTCAGATTAGACTAGTGGATCCATTAGGCAGTTCAAGTCTTATACCTTTGGCCGGGTATAAGATGCTCTGGCAGCGTGAGGTCGATCGCTGTATCATCACTATAGCTCTTATGTGATGGTTGTCGGTTAGAGAAACTCCCACAGCAGTTATTGTATTTTTCATACACAGAGATTATTGTATTTTTTATATACATCAGTTCATTGTATTTTTATACACATTTCAGGCTTATTGTATCCTTGTATACACACAGAGTTCATAGCATGTTTTAAGCAATCTTTCTTTATATCGCACTTGTTTTAAATTGCCTTATATTGAAAGAAGTCAGTCAGGTTGAGTTAAGTTGAGCCAGGTAAGCTATTCAGTTTCTTCCAGTTTTCCTTCTAGCCTTTGTTGCTTAGTTTTCCAGCTTGCATACTCGTACATTCCATGTACTGATGCCAGTTGGCCTGCATCGTTTGATGATGCAGATTCAGGTACCCCGGATCAGCATCCTGCACGTCGTTGATCCAGCTGAGCACTCCAGAGTCAGTGGTGAGCCTCCTTGCATTCCGGAGGACTCAATTATTTTATGTTCTTAGTTTTTGTTTTATTAGGATGTTGCGGGGTCTGTCCCAACATCCATCTCAGTATTTTAGAGGCTTCATAGACAGACAGTCAGTCAGTTAGTTTTGAGTCTCTCATCTATATATATATGTAAATATTCTATTTTGAGATTCGAGTTGCCTTTATGGCCATATTTTATAAGTTAAGTTGTTTTGTAATATTGCATTGCATTGAGTTATTCTGTTGAGGTTTCCGCTGAGTTAAGAAAGCCAGACCAAGGGTTCGCTGGGGCTAGAAATGGTCTCCGGGTGCCGGTCCCGCCCAGGGTGTAGGCTCGGGGCGTGACAAACTTGGTATCAAAGCACAGAGTTCAGGAGTCCTAGGGAGTCTATGAAGCCGTGTCTGTAGAGTCCTAGTTATCGGTGTGAAGCGCGCCACATCTATAATTGGGAGGCTGTAACATTTAGGAAGATTTCTCATTTCTTTCACACTCATTTCATGCGTTAGAGTTGATCTCTAAAAAGTTTCTTTCTAATCCATGCTTGCGCGTGTTTCAGATAGTCATGCCTCCACGAAGAGTTGGTAGAGGGCGTCTTCCTAGACGTTATGTTGATGAGCAAGAGTTACCCTATGCACCGGGAGTGCAAGATCAAGGGGAAGTTTCTAATGCCGAGTTCAGAGAGGCAATTAGAATGTTGAGTCAAGCTGTAGCAAATCAGATTGGTCAGCAAAGAGGAGCTCGACATGAAGGAGCTGACACTTCAAGGATTCGTGAGTTCTTGGGGATGAATCCTCCGAGTTTCATGGGTTTGAGCACTACTGAGGATCCAGAGGATTTCATTGAGGAGTTGAAGAAGATTTTTGATGTGATGCATGTGGCAGATATTGAGCGGGTTGAACTAGCTGCTTATCAATTGAAGGATGTTGCTAGAACTTGGTTCGACCAGTGGAAATGGGGCAGAGCTGAGAATGCACCACCTACAAGTTGGGCCGATTTTGAGGAAGCTTTCTTGGGGCATTTCTTTCCTCGAGAATTGAGAGAGGCCAAGGTACGTGAGTTCCTCACACTTAAGCAGGAGTCCTTGAGTGTTCATGAGTACAGTTTGAAGTTCACACAATTATCCCGCTATGCTCCGGAGATGGTTGCGGACATGAGGAATAGAATGAGCTTGTTTGTTGCTGGGTTGTCTCGGTTGTCGAGCAAGGGAAGGTAGGGCTGCAATGCTTATCGGGGACATGGACATATCAATGTTGATGGTTTATGTGCAGCAGGTTGAGGAAGAGAAGCTGAGGGACAGAGAAGAGTTCAGAAATAAGAGAGCTAAGATCGGGAACGAGTCCGGGCAGCAGAGAGGTAATTCAAACCGTTCCTCCTTTCAGCAAAGGCAAAAGGACCTGCTCCATCATTTGCTAGAGCACCTGCACCCAGATACAGAGGTGAATTTAATGTTCAGAATTCGAAGGACTTCAGGGCTAGACCAGCACAATCTTCGGGTAGTGTGGCGCAAGGGAGTAGTAAGCCTCCTGTTTGCGCCAAATGTGGTAGGAACCACTCAGGTATTTGTCGAGATGGCTCCATTGGTTGTTTCAGGTGTGGTCAGAATGGACATTTCATGCGAGAGTGTCCAAAGAATAGGCAGGGTAATGGAAGCAATAAAGCACAGTCTTCTTCAGTTGTTCCACCAGACAGGACGACACCTAGAGGAGCTACTTCTAGTGTAGGTGGAGGAGCAAACCGCCTTTATGCTATCACCAATCGCCATGAGCAAGAGAATTCTCCGAATGTTGTCACTGGTATGATCAAAGTCTTTGCTTTTGATGTGTATGCTTTGCTAGACCCAGGAGCGAGTTTATCTTTTGTAACTCCTTATGTTGCAAATCAGTTTGAGGTTCTTCCTGAAAGACTTTGTGAACCCTTTTGTGTTTCTACACCTATTGGGGAGTCTATTCTAGCGGAAAGAGTTTATCGTGATTGTCCTGTTTCTATCAATCACAAGAGCACCATGGTTGATTTGGTTGAGTTAGACATGGTAGATTTTGATGTCATTCTAGGTATGGATTGGCTTCATGCTTGTTATGCATCGATAGATTGTAGAACTCGAGCAGTCAAGTTTCAGTTTCCGAATGAGCCAGTCATAGAGTGGAGTAGCAGTTCAGCAGTGCCTAAGGGTCGTTTTATTTCGTACCTTAAGGCAAGAAAGTTAGTTTCGAAGGGTTGTATCTATCACTTAGTCCGAGTTCATGATTCTAGTGTTGAGATACCTCATTTCCAGTCAGTTCCTATAGTAAGAGAGTTTCCAGAAGTGTTTCCTGATGATCTACCCCGGAATTCCTCCTGAGAGAGAGATAGATTTCGGCATAGATCTCATTCCAGATACTCGTCCTATCTCTATTCCGCCATATAGAATGGCACCAGCAGAGTTGAAAGAGTTGAAAGAGCAGTTGAAAGATCTCCTAGAAAAGGGTTTCATTCGACCGAGTGTCTCACCTTGGGGGTGCTCCGGTTTTGTTTGTGAAGAAGAAAGATGGTTCCCTTAGAATGTGTATAGATTACCGCCAGTTGAACAAGGTTACCATCAAGAACAAGTACCCTCTTCCGAGGATTGATGATCTTTTCGATCAGCTTCAGGGTGCCACTTGTTTTTCAAAGATTGACCTCCGATCCGGCTATCATCAGTTAAGGGTAAAGGAAAGTGATATCCCAAAGACAGCTTTCAGAACCAGGTATGGTCATTATGAGTTTTTGGTCATGTCCTTTGGTTTGACTAATGCGCCTGCAGCTTTCATGGATTTGATGAATAGAGTCTTCAAACCTTATTTAGATATGTTTGTTATTGTCTTTATTGATGATATACTAGTCTATTCAAGGAATGAAGAAGATCATGCTAGTCATCTCAGAACAGTTCTTCAGACTTTGAAAGACAAGGAGTTGTATGCTAAGTTCTCTAAGTGTGAGTTTTGGCTTAAGTCTGTGGCATTCCTAGGCCACATTGTGTCCGGTGATGGAATTAAAGTTGATACTCGGAAAATTGAGGCAGTGCAGAATTGGCCTAGACCCACATCTCCAACTGAAATTAGGAGTTTCTTGGGATTAGCTGGCTATTATAGAAGGTTTGTTGAAGGGTTCTCGACTATTGCATCTCCTTTGACAAAGTTGACTCAGAAGACAGTGAAATTTCAATGGTCTGAAGCTTGTGAGAAAAGCTTTCAAGAATTGAAAAAGAGATTGACTACAGCTCCAGTTTTGACGCTACCAGAAGGTACTCAAGGTTTTGTGGTGTATTGTGATGCATCTAGAGTTGGTTTGGGTTGTGTCTTAATGCAGAATGGCAAGGTTATAGCTTATGCCTCCAGACAGTTAAAGGTTCATGAGAAGAACTACCCAACCCATGACTTAGAGCTAGCTGCTGTAGTATTTGCTTTGAAGATATGGCGTCATTACTTGTATGGTGTGCATGTCGACATATTCACTGATCACAAGAGCCTTCAATATGTGCTTACTCAGAAAGAG